>NC_065520.1:6795658-6931878 GCF_006386435.1 Epinephelus moara
CTCCCGGACCAAAACATCAGTTTCCTCCTGGGAGAAGTTTGGCCGTCTGACGCTGCTGCTCTCTTCTGCCATGGTGAATTGAGTAAACTCTCATTACGCCTTCACGCGGCGCATTTAAGGGCGAGGAGAGGGGCTCATTTGATTGGTGTGATGTGTGTAAAACCCACTCCACGCTTTCTCTCCTCCATCTTCCCTCCGTCCCTCCTACCGGGTAGGAGGGACGGAGGTGGGAAAGAGGAGTAGCTGCGCCAGGGCGCACGGTGTGCCAAACTTACAAAATCCGCCTGGCCACACCCAGTTGGCGAAGCGCAGGCGTTTACGTACTCCAGAGATCACCTTTACATTGTAATTTTTATAGTGAAACCACCACGCACAGAGATAATGGTTTAACCGATCTCCTCACCTGCAGTTTTTTGGATTTAAGCTTTATTTTATACAGTCTATGATCTAAGCAAAGCAAGCATAGCAACAACATGGCTAACGGTGCAGTCCTGTGTCTCCTTTTTGTGTCGGGGTTCTGTCAGAAAGGTAGGATAAATATAAATAATATTACACGTATTGGTTGGTTTGAAGTCTATTTGTTTTGAATAGGTTAAACTGCATTCACACGTGATAACACTGTTCAGTTAATAGCATTAATATTAGGGTCCTTTCTATTAAGCTAGCTTGTCAGATTTAATCACTGACTTGTAGTTGCTTTTTGAATTACAAGTCACAATGCTGAGCAGCCAGTAGAGATCTGTTACAGAGACACACAGTTGTTTCCCCCTCATAACTTTAAGTTCATTTCCTCCCTGCAGGTCTAGCAGCTGTGATAGAGACTCAGCAGACTGTGATGGCAGTAGTGGGAGACAAAGCCTGCTTAAACTGTCAGCTGATGCAACCTAAAGATGTTCGTCAAGTGTCATGGCAGAAAGTTTTACCTGACAAGGAGCAGAATGTCGCTACTTACACCAAAAACTTTGGTGAGAAAGTGAATCCTGACTTTAGAGATAAAGTGGAGTTTAAATATGCTGGACTGCAGAACAGCTCCATAGTTATCAGGAGGGTGACGGAGGAAGATGAAGGATGCTACCACTGTGTGTTTTACACCTACCCCGATGGAGCTTTCTTTGCTAGAACCTGCCTCCAACTCTATGGTAAGAACCTTACAGTGTTATATTAGGGACATGTTCATCCTCAAAGTGATTATAAAAACATCTTTACAGGAAAGTAAAAAGTTAATCCTTTCCTCTTCACACCTTAACATGACAAAAAGTATAATGTCAGAAGCTGATGTCTTTGTAACGACTTCATTCATGTGATGTTTTTAAATGTGTGGTGTGTGCAGAGCTGCATGAACCCGTTCTACATGTCAGAGAATCAAACTCTCCTGAAGAGGCAGTTGTGTCCTGCTTGGCCACAGGTCGACCTGCTCCCACAGTAACACTGACTGTCCCTCACTACAACTCTACCAGTGTCACCAACACCAACGCTACAGTCACTGTCACCGCTACAGCCGTGCTGCCTCGTCTCCATGGCAACAGCACACAGGTTGGATGTGCAGTGCGAGTGCTCTCTGGTCCTCAGATAGAGGTGTTTACCATGATTCCTGAGGTCACACTGTCGTCTGCTGATGGTGAGAAACACCTCGGCGTCAGTAAGTGAACCTTTATGTGGTCTCATGTCAGTCTCACCATTTGATCTGTAGTTGCTTTATGAATGTTTACTAACTTTACTCTTTTTGTAGACTTCATTTTGATCACTGTGTTGGTCGTGGTCATGTCCTGTGTTTGTGTTGCTGCTGCAGTCATCACCTTGCTTAAACGAAAACATAAGAACAGGTATTTTTAGACTTTTAACTCAACACCTGTCTTGTTGTAACACCAGTGTCTCACATTTAATAGAATAATGATTGATTTTGATCTTTTCAAACAAAACCCACAAATAAACGTTTGTTCAGCACTGACTTTTCTTAAATCCTTCAGGCTGTCATAGAAAAACTGTGAGGAGAACAAGGCGTACCAAACAAGCATCCAAGACATCGAAGAGTAAGACACTTTCCTACCGTTGCAATTAATGGTAATGCTTTAGATTACAGCCCGCAATTTAGTTACAGTGTAATCTGTTGTACTAATGGTATACCAGTGTAGTACGTACCAATACATATATGTGGTACAGGGGAACAAGATGTTAAGTTATGGAATAAGGGGCTAACAATTCATGAATTTACAGAGAACTTATACAATAGGTATTTTTAACTACTGGGTACCTATTCTATTATAACAGGGTATGTGCGATCTACTGATCAATAATATGGAAGTTTGGGGGGAATTTAGAGAGAACATAGGGTACTTATTCTATTATTACAGGGTACAGTATGACAATAAATTGGGGGGAAGATGGAGTGATGACTTCTGCGGCAAGTAATAAATCAGATGTGATTTTATTTCAAAATGACCTAATTACAAACAAACAGGCAATCTACATTGTTCCTTTATATTTTTAGGGGGTAGCCTACACAACTACAGGGTACATCTGTGCGTTTACTTTGGAACAAAGGTCCAGGTGACAGTATGTTGTCATGGATACTGCGGCGTCTGAAGACCGTCTCAGCTGTCCCTCACCTCACCAGCATTAGCCTACATTAGCCTACTGGACGCTCGTTTATGGCTTCATGACTCCGCTTGCCATCGGCAGACAGAATTCACCCACCCTAGATGTGACTCACTTGTGTTTTGGTGTAAACACGTTGACAATTTTTAAGTCAATAAAATGTTGCAGGTATTCTCCCTGGCAATTGTGTTCGCCCGGCATTACGGCTCCTCAACATGCAAACTTACCCTTTTCCAGCTCTGTGCACACTCTCCTTTCATCCCAGGAAATAAATACAAATATAGCAAGATAAAACAAAACGCATGAATCACAACGCATATAAATGGTTAATATGCTTTACTTTCAGCTTACTGTGCAGTTAATTTAGTTTGTTCTTCCATGTTTTGAGGCAAGTAAAATCAAAACAAACCTCTCACATTGTTCTCTGTATATACAGAACAAGTGATAGGCTATATGCAGTGGTAGTTTTCCTCTTGTTACTTTAAGTTACAGGGTAAGTACAGGATATGCAGGCTGTAATATTAAATATTAAATGTTAACTGTACATTGTGCATCATATAAAAACAAAATATTACATCCTAACTTAAAGCCTTTATTTAAAGAGGCAACAGATAGGATTCGGTTTTTTTAGCTAGGCGCCACCTAGCGTCAGCGGTGTTGCTCGCACTGTCGCAACGACCAAATTGACCATGGGGATCAGAGATAATCAATAAAATGTAGGCTGTAAAGCCACCAGTATACCTCTGTGTATATGTAGAATGAGAAGCTGTGTGGACCCTATACTTAATAAATGAGTAAAGAGACTGAGCAACAATTATCAGATTTATCTGAAGAAAAAACAAATGGTAATGCAAATAATTATACCAGAATGCACAGTACCAGTACAAACAACTCACAGTAAATTATACCAATATGTACAGTATCAGTACAAACAACAGTAGACACGTAAGGGATAGAAAACAATACTCCAATACTTCCATAGGCTATTATTGATCAGTAGGTCGCACATACCCTGTTATAATAGCATAGGTACCCAGTAGTTAAAAAAACCTATAATATAAATTCTCTGTAAATTCATGAATTGTTAGCCCCTTATTCCATAACTTAACATCTTGTTCCCCTGTACCTACATATATGTATTGGTACGTATTAAACCTGTTCACCGTTAGTACAACAGATTACACCATAACTACCCAATAGTTACGGTGTAAATTGTGGGCTGTAATCTAAAGCGTTACCCAATTAATTAACACAATTATTTTCACAAATGACTTAAATGCTCTTTGTGTATTTGAACATGGAATCATTATTGTGCACTCATTGTCAGCATTTTAGTCCTCATATTCAGATGAATATTTGTGATAATTAACTATTTAGTATAATTATGTAGTTGCAATCATATAATTATATAGCAATTATATAGTAAATTATAGTTATAGAAATATGTATCATATAATGTAATTATTTGAGTCTTTTTCTACTTCAAGGGCCCACACACGTGTAGACATTAAGGACAACAAGCAGACAGAACAATGGACAACTCCTGAGAAAAATCAGACCAGTGACAACCCAAAGCTGTCACCTTCTTTTCTAACCATGCCAACAATTAAGTGACACTGCAGATCCTGTGCAACATCCACATTTAGCCATTTAGCCAGAGAAAAAAAATGTTTTTTACATGTGTAAATAAGTGTGCCAATATTTAACAAAAACTGTGGGATAAAAAAAGTCAAGCGGTTACATTAAAAGTTATGCATCTCTGATACAAATGCTCAGAGAATCAGATACATCTTATCTCTTTTATTTCTTGATTTGTAAAACTGTAATGTGCATTGATAAAACAAAACCGATTCCTACCTGGACACAGGTCAAACTACTGTCTGTGTTTTCACTTCCCATGAAAAGCAGATTATCTAAGTGTAACTGAATCTTTCAGTCTTTGTGTTTAACTCTCTGAACTTTTGTATGTTGTATTCTGTCAGGAACAGCTTTGTACTTGTATCTCAGGGAATCAAACTCTCCTGAAGCTGTCTTTGTTCATTTTTGTTTATTTGAAATAAACGGTGTTTTTTATCTTCCCACAATTTGTTGTTCTTCCGTCATTTTTAAGTTTTTTTTTCTTTCATATACATGATTTTTGAGGATTATCTGAGGTTACTTTATTACATTATATGGCTAAACATTCACCGGAAAGAATATTTAACAAAAAAGAAAATGCGTACATTTTTACAGTTGTACACACTTGCTGAATGTTTCTTTGGCCTTACTAATGACGGTGCAAGAAGAAAACGAAAGTAATGTGTGAGACTCTCATCTCTGTCTCCGCCTGACTTGTAGTGGACCGTACCACTACGCGGGGACCATTGAGACGTCACGCGCTGTTTATACAACGGAGAAGAGCAAAAGAGTATCGTTTACCAAGTCGACAGTTTATGTGATATTCAACGGAATTAATAAGAACATTATTACAAGGCATATATATTTTCTAGGGACTACCTTATGGTATTTTTTATAGTGACACCCACGCACAGAGATAATGGTTTAACCGACCTCCTCACCTGTAGCTTTGAATTTTAACCGCTCTTTTAGCAACAACATGGCTAACGGTGCAGTCCTGTGTCTCCTTTTTGTGTCGGGGCTCTGTCAGAAAGGTAGGAAATATAAATAATATTACACATAATATTTCACGTATTGGTTGCTTTTAAAGCCATTTGTTTTGAATAGGTTAAACTGCATTCACACGTGATAACACTGTTCAGTTAATAGTATTAATATTAGAGTGCTTTCTATTAAGCTAGCTTGTCAGATTTAATCACTGACTTGTAGTTGCTTTTTGAATTACAAGTCACAATGCTGAGCAGCCAGTAGAGATCTGTTACAGAGACACACAGTTGTTTCCCCCTCATAACTGTCAGTTCATTTCCTCCCTGCAGGTCTAGCAGCTGTGATAGAGACTCAGCAGACTGTGATGGCAGTAGTGGGAGGCAAAGCCTGCTTAAACTGTCAGCTGATGCAACCTAAAGATGTTCGTCAAGTGTCGTGGCAGAAAGTTTTACCTGAGGGGGAGAAGAATCTTGCATCTTACAACAAATACTTTGGTCAGAAAGTGAATGATGGTTTTCAGGATAAGGTGGAGTTTAAAGATGCTGGACTGCAGAACTGTTCCATAGTTATCAGGAGGGTGACGGAGGAAGATGAAGGATGCTATCGGTGTCTGTATAGCACCTACCCTGACGGAGCTCTCATAGCTAGAACATGCCTCCAACTCTATGGTAAGAACCTTACAGTGTTATTAAAGACTTCTCCATCATCCTTAAAGTCTGTCCTGTAAAAAGTTGATGTGATGTTTTTAAATGTGTGGTGTGTGCAGAGCTGCATGAACCCGTTCTACATGTCAGAGAATCAAACTCTTCTGAAGAGGCAGTTGTGTCCTGCTCGGCCACAGGTCGACCTGCTCCCACAGTAACACTGACTGTCCCTCACTACAACTCTACCAGTGTCACCAACACCAACGCTACAGTCACTGTCACCGCTACAGCCGTGCTGCCTCGTCTCCATGGCAACAGCACACAGGTTGGATGTGCAGTGCGAGTGCTCTCTGGTCCTCAGATAGAGGTGTTTACCATGATTCCTGAGGTCACACTGTCGTCTGCTGATGGTGAGAAACACCTCGGCGTCAGTAAGTGAACCTTTATGTGGTCTCATGTCAGTCTCACCATTTGATCTGTAGTTGCTTTATGAATGTTGAGTGTTAGTAATTTTCCTCTCTTCTCACAGATGTCACTTTGATCATTGTGTTGGTCGTGGTCATGTCCTTTGTTTGTGTTGCTATCATTATCGCCGGCCTACTTATTCAAAAACATCGCAACTGGTAATTATAAACTTTAAACACCTGCCTTGTTGTAACACCAGTGTCTCACAGTTAATATAATAATGATTGACTGAGATCTTTTCAAACAAAACCCACAAATAAATGTTTGTTCAGCACTGACTTTTCTTAAATCCTTCAGTGTGTCACACAGAGACTCTGAGAAGAACAAGACACCACAAAAAACAACCAAAGACACTGAAGAGTAAGTCACTTTATTCATTTTTCATTTGTGCTTTCATCTGTACCTCCCTAACTAATGTGTTAACATATTTGTGAAGTCAGCCATGATACACTGTACTCTTCATGGACCATTATGTGTTCATAGTCAGCATGTTTGTCATCACTGTTGTTCAGAGTGATTTGGAAACCGACTAATACCTTGTTTTATCTGAAGGTCCAAAACACCTTTACTGAATCAAGAGAACGAGGTGCGGCAACGGATGTCCACTGGGAAAAAGAAAGAAAATGTCTCCCCAAAAGAATCATCTCTGAGAGCAGGGTGTCAGCGACAACTGAGTCAGCAGTTCACCGACACACAATGACCCCTGCCTCAAAGCCTAAAATCGTGTATAAGATGAATGTTTGAGTACAACACAGAGAACATGTCTGTCCCAGTTAAAAGATAATGGCCCTCATTTATCAGTCTATTATACAAATCAGTGCAAATCCAAGGACAGAAATCATCTGATAGGGTGTGCTTGTAATTCAAGAAACGTTCTTATCTCGCCAATCACAGCATAGGAATGATCAGGTGTTGACATGGCAGCTAAAGACAATCGCCAAAAGAAAATCATCACTCCAGTCAGCAACTCAATGGACAACTGAACTCGATGTGGGAATATTTAATTCATGCATCCATTATATTTCAGTCTTCATATATACGTTAATATGAAATATGAAGTGACAAACACCGCACTGGATATAGTCTAATAACATTTTTCCTCAGTTAGATCTACTAAAACTGCGTACAGGAATAGAGACTTGATGTGAGATCTGACCGAGGCCTCCACCGGTCTGTCAGCTACTTAAATTTACACGACCATCAGAAGCATATCTACTGTAGTAACGGCTCTTATGTAAAAAGTCAAGAACAGCCATGCTTGCAATTATTACTTTTAAATGCTGTTTTCTAGCGATCTTGATCTAATAATTTTGTTTTCTTCAGAAATGAGCTTCGTTGTTATAACAGCATTACAAAATAATTGGAAGCACAGCTGTTTCCAGCTTCTACAGAGGAGTCTTGTGTTAAAGGTACATTCAATAAAATTACAAATGTGCCATTAAAACATCAAATTTAAATTAATTTTGTCTAATAAGCAGCATCGTGACTCATTAAAGGGACTGTGGGGATTGAATATGTGCACTATTACTTTGGTAAAATATTTAACAAAATAAGAGTACAACAGAGAGTCACTGAAACTTTTAAAAATGATTCAATAGGTCTTAAAAACTTTTAACCCTCACAATTTATGAGAGGATTTAGAGCCAGATGAGCTGTGAAAAGAAACTGGCAATTGATTAAAAATCAATACTGGAAGTACAAATAATTAGGGTCTGGGCAGCTAAGCTGCCAGGACACTATTGTAATCCTAGGTATTCTTCTTCTTTCTTTCTTCTTCCGAGGAAATCATATTTCCCGTGGGAGAAAACTCACCAAACTTTGCACAAAGGTCCAGTCTCATGCTAGATATCCTCAGCTGTAAAGTCAAGCCAATAATCCTGATGGTGGCGCTACAGCAAGCGTCTAAAGTTCAAAACTTTGAAAATTCATAACAAATCAACCATACGTGCTACAACTTCACAACTTTCATCAAACTGTAGCCCCAATACTGAAGAAACTTTTGTACATTTAAACCTATTAAAAATTATGAAGTTCATCACTCTGTTTTTTTCAAAAACTGTAAAACTTCTTAAACCTATCTCCTCCCACAATTTTTGCTCAATTGACACCAAACTTGCTACAGAGCATCTTCAGACTGTCCTACAAAAACTATGTTTCTCAGATTTTTGATTTATCAAAAATTGAGCCTACAGTGCATCAAAATGTTTGACTGTAAACGGTACTGTAAACATATACATGCAAATTCTTGCTAAATAAATCTTCAATGTTCATGAAAAAAATTACAAAATTCTATTCATTCAATTCATGGTAGATGATGTTTGGCAAATTTCAGAATTGT
This sequence comes from Epinephelus moara, assembly GCF_006386435.1. NCBI lineage: Eukaryota > Metazoa > Chordata > Actinopteri > Perciformes > Serranidae > Epinephelus > Epinephelus moara. The sequence goes on from NC_065520.1 coordinate 6,804,305, forward strand.
ATCTCAAAAACTGAATTTTTGACAGCATTTTGAATTTTGCTCAAATGTGAACAATTGGAGTCAATGCAAAAATGGCAATTTTAAACATCAGTTTTTCACTTATGGAGCAAATCAATCATTGCTACAAACAAATTACCAACATCTCCATGCTGTCTAGATGCAATATGTGTATTTTCAGATTTTTGTTTTGATAACTGAATTTTTTACAGTGGTTTGAAATCTGCTTTTCCATGCATGGATGGCTGCTAAACCTGCACGTCTGGCTTAGTCAATTTGTGAAGCTACACATGAATTTTCACTGACTAATTAGCTCAGTGAGATAGAAATTGATCCTCAGTCTCAGAGGTTGTGAGTTCCAGCCTCAGCTGGTACAAAAGGCAGATTGTGTTGCTAAAATCCTAAATGTCTTCCAATTCTTCTGCTTGTTGCTCAGAATTGCCTAAAAATGCCCGCATTCGACCCATTGCTGCGCAGCAGCCATAATTTGTGATGTATTTCTTGCAGTTCATTGAATGTCTGTAGCAGATTTTTAGCAGCACAAGCACAACATGGCCACCAGAGGTCATGCTTTCCTTCAGTTTACCTAAAGAAGAATTAAGGTCTAAAACCCTACAATTTAAAACTGAACTGAAAATAAAACATCTGTGTTTCTTTGGCTGGGAAAATAAATGCAGTCAAAATGGTAATTCTGCCACAATCTGAGGGTGGTTTTGACCTGCCACACTCTAAAGTTTACTACTGGACGGCTCACTTAAGCATCGTATCATGGTGGGAAAAGGGCCCAGCAGCTGACTCAAGTGGCTGCCCAGTATGGCAATCACTAGAGCGTGTTCTTTGCTTCTTGCCCTTCTTAACAGCCCCACCAAAACATCTGTCTTGAAAGTGTGCATAAATGCTCCGTTAACTCTAGACGCAATGTGATACTATTTAAAACAGTGCATTGACTGTTCTACTCCAAAGACAGATTGCATTAGACTTTCCCTGTTTCCCCCCTTTGTAGAAGATACAAATAGGCAGATGGGACATCAAGACATTCTCTTTGAACATGTCAGGAATTGTTTATTTACTGGAAAAGTATACTTGAATGTTTCTCTAATGCATTTGAGGGGAACTGGGAACCTAACCCACTAGCTGCTGTCCTAGGGGCCAGCAGGAAGGAGAACAGCTTTTCCAATCCTGATAGGAGAGGAAGATGGAATGACAGGAGATAAATTAGGCACACCTGTGAGCGGGGGAAGGGGGAAATCCATCAACAAGCTGCATGAAGGAGAATGGAGAGGAGTTAGAGTGGTTCAAGGAGAGGAGAATCAAAATTTACTTCAGTTATGGACATTCTTTGCTCAAAAACCTCAAACGGAGAAACATAAAATTAAAAGTAGAGTGAGCAGTAGTTAAATCAAGGATCATCTGGGCCACATAAACGTTCTGGATAACAAAGCTCCTTGAGGAAGTGTGCTGATCCCAGATGAGGTGGAATGAAAGGACTCTTCATCTAACTGTGTCACCTGTTTGGATGCACCGGTGGACTTCTTTGCAGTGTCCGTCTGATAAGTTCTCTTTTACTGCCCTCTCCTAGCTTCTCCCTTACTCACAGTACTTACTTCTGCATTGAATTGACGTTGCAACTAGGCGTAGACTCTGCGTCAACATGGAGCCTTTGCTGTAAGTTGTGGCAACACAGACCTCCTGCCTATTTTTGTAAGCTGAAATCATTTCCCTCAGTAGAAACGAAGCTTAATTTCACAGATAAGAAACAATAAATTGTGAAGACAATAAAGCCTCCACAAAATAGCATCTTAAGTCGTGTGTGTGATTTATCCTGGCTTCATATGCGCAGAGGAAATCTCTGCTAGCTGCTAGGCTAATTCATACAATGTAAAATGCAATAGACTTGTGCTAATAACGTTAGCATTTTGTATTTGTTTGGAAAACGTGTTTTGTATTAGTCAGTTGTTTTGTCAGTGAACTTTGTGAGTTGTGATGGTGCCAAATTACGTACCATTACCTTTGTTGAATGTTGCTGTTGTCCCTGGCTTCATATGAGTAGAGGAAATGTCCACTAGTTGCGAGGCTAATTTATACAATGTAAAATGCCATAGGCTTGTGCTAATAATATTAGCATGTTGTATTTGTGGGGAAAAGATTAACTCAAGTGTTTGTCTGTGAATGCTGCGAGTTATAATGAAGCCAATTTGTGTACTTGTGTTTGAAATTGTCTCTATTAAGCCATGTTTAATGTGTGTTTTGGGTGTGTTTTGAATCAACTGAACTTCACTAGTGTTTTGAAGGTGTAACTGCAGAGTGACACAGACACCACACACAAGTTTAAATGCTCACAATGGCGTAGGCGACGTGCGTAGGGTCTGCCGCACTAGTCGGGCCGCTTCACACCAACATATGATATGTAGATAAGGCAGCTGATGAATGTATTGTACATAGAAAGGTTATGGTTCCCCTAATAACGATAAGATTCAAATATTTGTCAAGTATCTCAAGGGTAGTGAATTGCAATGGTCTAACTGAGTAGCAGTACATCTTCTATCACTGTGTATATGTATTTTATTTAACTAGTAATAGTTTATGTTTTTCTACCTGCAAAGATATTTGTGGCTGAGTTGATAAACCTTTATCATAAAATGAAGGTAAAAAAAGAGTAAAATTCATCAGTTAACTTCAATACCAGACTTCAATACTAACAGGTTTTCTTTATGAGCAAAAATGTACGTGTGTGTGGGATGCACTGAGCAAACAACTGGATAGGAGACTTGGGTTATACTGCACGAGTTGTGTGATAGTTTGTAAACAGATGTTTGGATTTAGTTTTGCTGCTGTTAACGATTCCTGATCAATCAATACATCAACTGACTACAGGCCGGTGGCACTAACGTCACATGTCATGAAGACATTTGAGAGGCTTGTTCTCTAGCACCTGAGGACACTGCTCTCTGCCTTCCTGGACCCCCTGCAGTTTGCTTACCAGCTGCACATTGGTGTGGAGGATGCCATCATCTTCCTCACTCACAAGGCCCTATCTCACTTGGAGAGTGCTGGAAGCACTGTGAGAGTCATATTCTTTGACTTCTCCAGTGCCTTCAGCAGCATTCAACCCAGCCTCCTGAGAGACAAGCTGCTAGATATGCAACTTCACCCGGACATCACTGCCTGGACTTTGGATTACCTCACGGGCCGGCTGCAGTACGTCTGGGTGGATGGCTGCGTATCTGAGGTGGTGTGCTGCAGTACGTCTGGGTGGATGGCTGCGTATCTGAGGTGGTGTCAGGTAACACCGGGGTGCCCCAAGGAACTGTTCTGGCACCATTCTTCTTCACCCTCTACACCTCTGATTTCCGGTTCAATTCTGGCTCCTGCCACCTCCAAAAGTTTTCTGACGACTCGTCTATAGTCGGATGCATCAGAAATGATAACAAGGAGGAGTACAGAGGACTGATTGAGAGCTTTGTCGCGTGGAGCAACCGAAACCACCTTCAACTCAACATCAGTAAGACTAAGGAGGTGGTGGTGGACGACCGGAGGAACCAGAGGCAACCTGCCCCAGTCACCATCCAGGGCGAGGAGGTGGAGATGGTGGACTCGTACAAGTACCTTGGGGTCCACATCAACAATAAACTGGACTGGACTCATAACACAGATGCCCTCTATAGGAAAGGACAGAGCAGGATGTTCTTCCAGAAGAGACTCAGATCGTTTGGCGTCTATAGTGGGCTCCTCAAGACCTTCTACCAGTCTATGGTTGCCATTGCACTCTTCTTTGCTGTAGTGTGCTGGTGGGGTGGAGTTAAGACTGGTGAGGTTAACAGGCTCAACAAGCTTATGAGGAAAGTGGCTGTGGCTGATGGGCAGCTCATTCAGCCAGCAGATTATCCCACCCAGGAGCAGAACTGAACGATTCAGAATAATATGTATTATTTATATAATATTATTTGAAAAATTATACAACATAATATAATATAGAGTAATACAGCATAAAATGATATACAATTTAATACTGTATATGTAGTACATGTTATTATATTTTTTGTATTCTATTTCATTATTTTATATTAATAATACAACAACAAAACCTTACATCCAATTAACTAATTTATTTTATTTTATATGATATCATTCAAGTCCTCCATTGGCCTCCGTTGTCCTCCGTTGTCCGCCGTGGCTCTGGTGGCCTGCCACTGTCCAACAACAACAAAGTTTAGTTATGCCAACTTCTCAAGTTTGCATAGCAAACTTTCCGTTACAAATTTTAATTCTCACAAGTATCAGACCTAAAGTTCCTTGATTTACAATCAGCCTGATCCTGAGTGTGAGTTGCATTAGAAGAGCTTACCTGCACGTGAAGGTGCACCCTCAATCCAGGCGTGTCTCTCTCTGTTTCCTCTGTGGAGGAGCTGCAGTCTGGATTTCTGCACACATCAAAACTTGTTTGAATCTCTTGAATCATAAAGTCTAATGGGACAGACCGACTAAACAGGGATGTGATGCAACACCTACCTAATCGGACACTTTCCTTTTCCTCAGAGGTCTGGTTTGGGCCACTGTCACCGGAGGGGATCTTTTTCTTTTTTTTTTCCTCTTTGGAGATGAGCAGTCTGGGTACCTGCAAAGATGAAATGTTGTTTAAATATCTTGAATCCTACAGTAACAGCACAATCTATTTAAAACTGGGAAGTGACAAAATACAAACTTTTCGATGATCTCTGGATTTTTGGCCTCGCTGGATGATGCCTGGTTAGAGTCCTGGGGCTTCCCTGTGGGGAAAAAAAAGTTTTAAGGTTTCACCAAAACCACCCGCAAATGTGTTTTTAACTGAGACTGAGACCCACTGAACAGGAGTCAAAGATAAGCTTACTTTTCTTTTGTGTCTCAGATTCATCAGTTGGAGCCTTATTTGAATCATGTGACTGGCTCATCTTCCTCTTCTTCCTCTCTGGCGAGCATGGAGTTCTGCATAGATGAAATGTGTTTGAATGTCTTGAATTTAAACTGTTAGCATAAATAAGTTCAGACAAATAAAAGAACACTTACCTTAACTCAGGGTGTGAGGCTACAAAGGTCGCCCACGTCCTTTTTCTCTGAGGTTTAATTTTGGCCTCAGTGGACGGAGCTTCAGTTTGGGCCTCGCTTAATGAATCCATCACTTCCATCTTCCTCTTCTCCCTCTCTGGTGATCCAGTGTATGGAGTTCTGCATGGATGAAAAGTGTTTGAATGTCTTGTATTTTAACAGTTAGCTTAAATAAATTCAGACAACTAAGAGAGTACGTACCTTAATCCACTGTAGGAAGCTACAAAAGTCGCCCATGTCCTTTTCCTCTGAGGTGTTATTGTGGACGGAGCTTCAGCCTCTTTCAAATCATACAGCAGGCTCATCTTCCTCTTCTTCCTTTCTGGTGAGCCGCTGCATGGAGTTCTGCATAGATGAAATGTGTTTGAATGTCTTGAATTTAAACAGTTGGCATAAATAAGTTCAGACAAATAAAAGAACACTTAACTTAAAGGACAACTTCGGTATTTTTCAACCTGGGCTCTATTTCCCCATGTGTATGTGTGCATATGATTCATGGGTACCACTCGTTCTAAAATTGGTTCAGTATTGAGCCGCGAAACGAGCTAAAACGGTAATGGGGGCAAATGCGTCCCGTATAAAAGTGCTTTTTTTCGCCACTGACCGGTTCAGATCGCCAGTGCTATCTCTGTAAATAGCATTTGGTAGCGGCCTTGGGGCAGTGACGACTGTGAATGAGTGGAGTCAGCTGTCAGTCAGTGTTGGAGCAGAAAGGCGGAAGTTGTCCCCGCTTGGTAATGTAAATGAGTATAAAGCATCTTCTTCAGCAAATCAATGAAGTTGTCCACGTCTTCCACTTGTGCCATGGTGTCCTCATCTGACAGACGGCAGACTGGTCTAATCTGAATCAGAATAAATCACAAAGCTCAGAAAAATCTCTGTTGATCTTAATGGTGCTTATGATTTGTGGCAAATGTACTCATTTTTAAGAAGAAAAAAAAATCTGATTTGCCAAATGCAACTTCCTACCTTCTTCAAATCATCCAGGGAGTTGAACTTGCTCTTGCCCCCTGTATTCCAAACAAGAAATTTCATTCGATTAGCTTAAACACAGTGAGCAGCATAACAAGACAAAGACACTGATGGATACAAAGATAAAAAGGAAGCCATTCTGGCTGACAGTGTTCATACCTTCAATCTCCAGCGGCATCCATGGCGTCTGCCACTGCAGAAGAAGTCCCTTGTGTTGCTGCCATTGTCCAGAAGTCCGAGCGGCAGGTGACCCTGGGTCTGAACCATATGTCGTAGCTGTTGGCACAACACAAAGTCACAAAGTCAGTTACACTTGGTAAATATTAAGATTTCTTTTTGTTGTTTTGTTTGTTTTGTTAGAGGAGTAACTGCAGAGTGACACAGACACACCACTGCACAAATATAAATGCTCATTACAGCAGAGCCCACGGCGTACCCTCTGTGTAGAACTGACACGCAAACATAAATCCGCCTTTAGTCATAATACTGACCATGTCATACTCGCTGCTGCCAGGGTACAGGGCATGGCCTAGGAACAACTCCGCAGCAATGCAGCCTAAAGACCACATGTCAATGGCTGCTGTGCAGGGATGTCCCAGGATGACCTCTGGAGACCTGAGAAAAGAAATACAAATACATTGTTTAGGTTATTTGTTTTAGTTGCTTTAGCAGACATAAAATCTAACTTCTGAACTCTGCCACCTGTTACTTACCTGTAGTAAAGCGCCTGCATTTCTTCGCCACTCTTCATCTGAGAAGCATGATGGGCCAAGCCAAAGTCAATCATCTTAACCTTCAAAGGCTGGTTTACATGGTCCACCATCATGATATTGTCTGGCTTGAGATCTGTGTGCACGAGTCCAAGGCTTCCCAGGAGTTGTAGAGTCGTGGCTATCTGAAAGTCATGAATGAATCATGTTATAAGGTCAATCACTGTATACAGGTCAGTTTTTGTTTCTGAACATGGGCTTTGCCAGGCTGAGAGCCCTGTAAGATCTGAGCTGAGTATAATTTCAGAGCAAATTAGTTATTTCCAGTTGGTGGAACAGAAACAGAAACACCTGACAATTTAATGCAGTGGATTTGAGTCCTGTACAATATGGATTATAGTCCACCTGGTGGACAAAATAGCAGGAACTCCCTATATTTAAATTCACCACAATAGATTGCTCCAGGGATCAAAAATGCAAACTTATTCCCAGGTTTTGAGACTCTATACGACAGCACCACAGAATACCCTCAAAAACATGACTCTGTTTGCCAAACAGCAAAGTCCAGTCACACCTTGGCAACCTTGGCAATAGCTACATTGATCATAAACAGGTGAGGAGGCTGACCTTTAACCTTGGACATGTTGCTTTAGCCTCAGTTTTTGTATTTTAATGTGACCATCTCCTGTATGCAGTACATACCTGGTGTAGGATGGGGCGGATCTCTTTCACAGAGAAACAGTTGCGAGGTCTCTTATCCAAGAAATTGCACAAACTCATGTCCAGCATTTCAAACTCAAGACAAAATCGCTCTTTTATCAATCAATCACTTTATTTGTCCCCAGTGGGGCAATTAGTTTCGCAGCAGTGGGAGCAACACAAAGTACAAAAATATACAAATACACAGATACACACAGCATAATAAACACATTGTGGACAAGCCTAATAAATACTCACTTATACTCATGTTAAAAACAAAAAGAATTAAAAAAGCGCCGTAGTATCTGACAAAGTTGTATCTGTCTGAGTCGAAAGCTCTCAGTTGTTTGAGGATGGCAGCCTGGGGAACATATCAGATGTTAGATTTCAGGCAAATGATTTAAAGTACATTTGAAGCATCGCGCTGTACAAATGAAACCTTTGATACCTACCTCGTTCAATGCCTCAAATTTATAGGTGTTGTTGATGATCTTCACAGCCACTGTTTCCTTAGTGGCGGACTTGGTGCACTTGGCGACTTTTCCAAAGACCCCCTGCCCCAAAAACGAGCGGATCAAGTAATCTGAGGAGGGGGAGGAGAGGACGCTAAGGATGACCTGGGACTCATCATCTGAAGATGAGGAGGGGGATGTGGTGTCCTCTTCAGATGTTGTAGCATACTGTTTTTGAGTATTTCACATGCGTATTTGGACAAGGTACCCTGTGACAAGAGGACTGAGTATGGTACCAGGAGTAATATGCCTATTCTTAGTGTATATGAGTTGTTATGTGTACGATAAGATGTATTATGGTTATTGGTATTTGTTAAAGGTGTAATAGAGTATAGGATAGCAGTATAAGATACATCAGTAGCTGACGGCAGCAGAGCAGAAGTAGCGGTCAGTACAGGATGAGTGAGTTGCAGTGTGCAAGCTACAGAGACAGCTCTTGATCTGAACTGTTTTCACATTTCCTGCAGGAAATAATCATGGTGCACCAAGAGTGGGTGTGGCTTCATTCATAAAAGTGTAACACAGTGTTGACTTATTGTTGTACTGCTTATTGAGCTGTCATTTTCAGTGTCTAATACATAAAGTCTTCAACAACAACAATGTGCAGGATTCTGCTGCTTTATTTCATGTCCATTTACCTCACATACATAACACCATTACCTCATCAAGACGTCTGATTGGTTATTGACTCAAGGCACAGAATACAGAATACATGGACATCTGATTGGTTATTGACTCAAGGCACAGAATACAGAATACATGGACACAGTGTCACTGACATGAAAACATCCATTTATTTGAGCTGTAGCCCCAAAATGGGGAGGAAGGGGTCTGGATTGGGGACCTCAGAATTGCATCTCTGCTTTTTGCAGATGATGTGGTTCTGTTGCTTCATCACACCGTGACCTCCAGCATGCACTGAAGCCGAGTGTCAGGACCTCCAAATCTCAGTGAAAAGGGAGTTGAGCCGGAAGGTGAAGCTTTCGATTTACTGGTCCATCTACGTCCCAAACCTCACCGATGGTCATGAGCTCTGTGTCGTGACTGAAAGACTGAGGTCACAGATTCGAGCAACCAAAAGGAGTTTCCTCCGTGGGGTGGCTGGTCTCAGCCTTATACCCCGTTTACACGTAGGAAAAACGCACACAAACAAAATAAAACATCCGGTTAATTTTCAAAATAAAATACACAGTGTTCACGGCGGATCATATTTCCCTGCACTACACCTTGAAAACTACATAATGGGCAGAGGCAGGCCTGAAGTCAACAGGTCAGAGGTTTTCAGACGTCATTTCACCCCGTTGACACCATGGACGAGGAGATATTAATCATGGCAGTGCACCGAGATGTCTACCCGGGGGAGCTACACCGCTCCGCACAGCAAACGCAGCCGGTGGGTATTGACGGACGGCGGAGCACGCAGCGGATAACCAGCGCTGCCGTTCCGCAACGGACACGCATCCAGTGGAAATCCGGCGTTTAAAGCGACATTTAGGAGTAGCTCCACTTCACTGTCAGTCCACACAAACGAACCTCTCGCCATGTTTACTGTTTTGAAAGGAACAGGAAGTCGCGCGTCTTATTCGTTGTTGTTGTTGTTGTTGTTGTTGTTGTTGTTGTTGTTGTCGATTCTGAGGATTCCGATTGGCTTGCATGGCTTCATCCTTCTCCCTACACTGCCGCCCATAGGTTTGGCATAGTTATGACGGCGCTCGACGGCGTATTTATCCGGGTTCATGTAAATGACAACATTTTTGAACACGATGTTGTGTGCATGATGTTATTATTGAAAACAGAGGGGGGGAAATATTCGTTTCTCTAAATACCCGGCTATGTGTAAACGTGGTGTTAGAGACATGGTAAGGAGCTCGGACATCCAGAGGGAGCTCGAAGTAGAGCCACTGCTCTTTCGCATCGAAAGGGGTCAGTTGAGGGAGTACAGGCATCTGATCAGGATGCCTCCTGAGCGCCTCCCGCTGGGCATGTTTTGGTTACGTCCCACTGGTAGGAGGTCCCGGGGCAGACCCAGAACACATTGGAGGGATTAAATATCTCATCTGGCCTGCGAACACCTTGGGGTCCCCCAGGAGGAGCTGGAGAGTGTTGCTGGGAAGCTTGGCCTGCTGCCCCCGCAACCCGGTCCCAGATAAGCGGATGAAAATGGATGGATGAAAATGTATATTATACTCAAATGTGGTAGAATATGTAGTGGCTGTTGTCATTTGTTTTGATGACGTGATTGGCTGTAGATCCTTTTGCTCAACCTAATGCTGAGGCATGATGATCTAACCACTATCAGCTGTGTGACTGTGATTTGCTCAACCTAATGACCTAATCACCTAATCATCATCAGCTGTGTGACAAAGGTGTGGTCCATATAACAGATCAGTGTGCCCGTGTCTCAGTATGTTTGTTAATCTTGAAGAAGGCCCAAAGGCTGGATCGTCATCAAAATAAAAGATCTGCATATGGAGCCAGAGTGTGTGACACTTGTTTACTACAATCAAGTCTATTACCAGTGATCAGCACTTCATTATAATTCTTGATGTGCATTACTTTTATACATTAAATGTTTTGATGTTTTGCCTCTAAACTGCCATTCGTCTAGCTGGTGTGTCAGCGTCAGCTCACCTCACCACAGCTTGAGTGTTTGTGCTTTTGCTGTCTGATATATTCAGACTTTGGGCAACGTGAAGCTTTTCTTGCTCTGTATTTCAGCTCTTCTTTAGGTAAAGCAGCTCAGCTTCCAGCTCTGCCAGATTTATATCTTGTGTCTTCAATCTGTATTAAATCGAAAGACAGGAAATAATCTGGCACATAACCCCCCTGTAAAACAAACTGTTTTCACACTGCAGTTTTGTATGTTCACTTTGGACAGAGCCAGGAAAGCTGTTTCCCCCTGCATCCAGTCTTTATGCTAAGCTAAGCTAACTGTCTACTGTCGTCATCCTAGGTTTGTTTATATTCTGTTTTCCTGTGGATTTTGTTTTGGAGTTTTCTGTTTGTGTTCCTTGTTTCATGTTATTCATTCATGTTTAATCTGATTCCTGTTTTATTTTGTAGATTCTCTCCTCATGTGTCATGTCTGGTTTTACTTCCTGTCTTTGTGTGTTTTCCCGCCTGTTTTCTGTCACACTTGTCTCGTTAGTCCCTCCATGTTCCCAGAGTCTTCCCTTCACACCTGTTCTGTATTAGTCTTGTTTGCTCCACCCTTGTTGTTAGCCAGTCTCCCTCCTTTTGCCCATGTCTTCCTACTCCAGCTGTGTCTCGTTCTTGTGATTAGTTTCCTGTGTATATATACCTGTGTGTTTCTCTTTGTTCTTTGTCAGTTTGTCTGTGTTCCTCCTGGGTGCGTTCTTTTGTTCATCCTGCATTCATCCCTGTTAGTCGTGTTTTTCACGATTGGTTTTCAGTTTAGTTTTTGTTCTGCTTTCATTCAGACTTTGAGTTGCCTGCCTGTATTGGATGTTTTCAATCAGCGACATTAAAGCTCGCTTTTTGTTAAAAACTCAAACTGTCTGTTAGTCTGCATTTGGGTCCTCCTCTGAACTGACTCGTGACACTAACTCCTGGACCTGGAGAGCTTTTTCATCAAACCCACACAGAAGTGGAAACAAACTGGCACCCAGCTGTGCTGCTGGAGGCAATGTGGAGAAATCATGGTTGCACATGCCCATATTTTCTGGTCTTGTCCTTTTATTCAGACTTTCTGGAAGGAAGTCGCAACAATCATTTCAAAAGCTTTGGCTTTTAGTATCAGTACAACATTCACATCCCTTTGTCTTTGACACATCCCTGATGGACTCAGTAAAGATTATATCTATCTACTCAAGATCATGCTGACAGCAAGTAAAAAGGCCATTACTAAAATACTGGCTCCAGAAAAACTGTCCCACTGCTCGCCTCTTTATTAATACTGTTAATCACTCACACCTTTTGGAACAGATGACATATTGTAGAACATATTTATTTAGCCAATGAGACAGATGTCACATGATAATTGTATGTACCATATATGAAACCTTACTTTAGGTTAGTGTTCATAAATGTTCATAAACTAAATGCATTAAAAAAACTGAGCTATTTACTAATTGACACGCTTGCCTGACATGACTGATTACTGTTGATCAGGTGAAAACAAAAAGTCCCACAACTTCTTCTTCTTTGATGCATAATTCAACCATTCAACCATTCATAAAAACAACATTTCACCATTACATTCAGCAGCCTACACCTGACTTAACATGGCCTGGCTTTGTGGTCAAAAACTGTTCAAAATACTGTTTCTCTTTACTTTTCGAAGGTACTGCAGCTGCCCTTAAAAAGTATATAGTGTTGCATGCAATATGCACACAATTGGGACATACTACTTCCTCATTATGTCACGCCCTAAACTTTTGCCACGTTTGCCACTTTGCCAATAAACAGAGATCGCCTCCGAAGATATATCTCCCTCTTTATATCTACACAACGGAGACATCACTAGAGTCCACCGGTTACATAGCAACACCTGTCCCTGAATAAATGGCTCCTGCCTATGTTGACAGATACTCATGATAGAACAGTGGCCCCTACAGGACAAATTAGCATACCACATACATTTTACACCAGGGATGACTTTACTGATAGTCTGATTTTTGTTATGCCACACCCATGTGCGCACAAATTATTGCTTTGTTCAGATTTGTCTCAAGGCAATTGAATCGAACGCAACTCTTATCCAAGAGGCTTCTGATGAAGCCTCTTGGATAAGAGGTGAAACGTCTTCTAAGACAAAACCAAGTCCAGTTGCGTTCGATTCAATTGCCTTGAGATAACTATGACCTAGATGAATGAGAATATCCACAGGCTTGTTCAGATTTGCTTTATTTACTTTGTTGAACCAAATTTATGCTTTCAGCTTGTTACAGTAAATTTCTACTTCAGTGAATTCATGAGCATTTTTTTAAATTTCTCCAGGTCGACTTTCTTCATGATGACAGCCTTGTGTTTCTTCTTGAGCTGCTCCATGTAGTCAAGCACCATCATGCCTTGGGTGTAGGTCCCCTCCAGCTCCACTGTAACTGCGACCTGGAGGAGGATCATGAGACGTTGTTGGGCAATGACTTGAGCTGACATGATGTTTTTAAGATATAAAAGCAGCAGATACTCACCTTTTCACTCTCAGTTATGAGTGTGTCATCGATGGCGGCAGCCAAAGCATAGGTGTCACAGGAATTAAACCCTTTGCCTGCTGTAATCTCCTTCTGATATTCTGCTGACCTCGCTTTCTGCAGAGACAATACATGATGAATTCATGTTAGACATGTTGTAGTCTGAGTGGGCGGAAGTTTGCTGCATAGATCAGCCTCTCATTGGGCGGAACGAGCCACCCGCTGAAGTCCCGCCCTACTACCTCTGGTTGTGTAGCAGTTTTCAACCGTTTTCAACACGTCCTTTACTAACTTTTGCGGTGTTTGATCTTGCGGGGATGTAGCCATTTTTCTGCCATGGATTGCGTCCTGTAGCAGATATTTTTTGTGGCCGTGTTACACCAAAACCTGTTTCCCCCCAAATATTTTTGCAAGCGCACTGCCCAGAACGATTGTGATTGGTTGAAAGAAATACAAGCAGCGGGGGCGTTTTTTTCCTCCAATCTCAAAGTGAGAGTGGGCCCAGCGGTGAGGGAGACTAGACATGTTGTGACCCGACACTGTTTTTTCCCCCCTTATTTATTGTTATAAATCTTTTAAAGATACACTTGATACATAACACTCAATGGGAAACCCATTTCCACCAATGTGATGAAAAAAATACCCTGTAAGTCACAATAATGAGAAACTTAGAATCTTAGAATCTGAAAATAATGAGAAACGGTACTAAGTTATGACTTTGAGAAAGTTTTTGATTGTAACTCACTATTTTTGAGATACTAAATTCTTGTTTGAGATACAAAGTCATTACTTTGAGATAATTTGTCATTATTTTGAGATACTAACTCATATTTCAAGAAAAATTCTTATTATTTTGTGAAAGTTTTTCATTATTTCAAGAAAGTTTGTGTTATATTGACTTACTGGATCTTTTTTTCATCACGGGCTTCCACACAATTGTGTCAATCATATCTAGATATTAAAAAAAAAAGAAGAAGAAGGTTTGTGGGTGCAAACTCTTGGGATTAAAGGGGCCTGTACTGTGGATGTACCTTTATATTTTCACTTGTGATTTATGGATGATTTAGCTTTTGCTAGCACATTTTGGGGTTAGGTTTGGAGAGGATATTCTGCACACAGCCCAAAAAGCTTTAGCAAGCCCTGGCAAGCCTTTTTGAAATGTTGTATAATTATAAGTAAAAAGAAATTAAATAGTACCCGTAGGTTATATGGCATAATCACCCGTCTGAAAACATTGCATACTTGTCTCAACATGCTCTGTGGTGCATGCTGTACTATAAGCACAGTTTTCTGAGGCTTACTGTCAGCTTCCACAAAATATGACAGTTTTCCTCGTATTAACACAATATGCATGTAAGAGTGTGAATATTATAAAGGTTAATTTAAATATCATGCAAAATGAATTCCCAGACATTGTATAAACATATGTAAAAAAAAAACAAAATGCATGTATGTTGAATTTTGATAATGATGCTCCCTTTAACTTTTAATTTATTTCTGCATTAGGCATGGGAGCACATCGGTTTCTATGGTGTGACCCAGTGTGATTTCAACTTTTTCAGTAAACGTTTTAATTCATGTCAGACTGAAGTTACTGTACCTCCAGGTCATGAATGGCTTTTTTGATATTTAGAGGGAATGCCACCACAATGCACACTCTTACCGTCATTGAAAGGTGTGTAATCTTTTTCATGAATGCAGCTTTTTCGGTTTTCATGTCCAGCCAAGGGCCACAGAAAGACTGAGGGAGGTAAACAGACAGTGTTCAGCATTATTACGTCTCTTTTCACATGACTTTAAACTTAAATTCTGTTGTGTTAAACCTAAGAAGGGAAGTCTTTACCCTCTTAGTTAGCTCAAACTCACCCACGGCAGGCTGTTCCTGCAGGTGAACTCCCATGTGGCGATGTAGGTGGGGCAGGTGTAGCGGTCCAGCACAATGTAGGCAGCCTCAGAGTCAGCTACAAAGTTAAACTCTCCACACGCTGTGGTGTTACCCCTGGCTGCACACACACATACACATCATTCTCTGTACTCATACACTGTTAGTGAATAAGAAACAGATTGAATATATTTCAGAGTTAACAACAGATAACATACATTCCATGTTTCCACCCATGATGTAGAGCGCCTTCAGTTTCTCAGGGAGGGAAGGCTCCAGTTGCACTGCGACAGCCAGGTTAGTGAGGGGCGCTGTAGCCACTAGAGTCACCTGTAGACAGCAACAGCAAAGAAACACAGAATTAGTCTTATGAAGAACTTCCTGTAGGAACTATTTTCTTTCTACCAAACTACACCTACCAACTGCATCACTGCGCAGACGGAAGCATGCAGTTTAACTAGCACCACTAAGCTAGCCATTGTTAAAGCCCAGCCAAGGAGGACGCCATTACATGTCACGCTGTCACAAGCACGAGCCTCTTGTCCATGAGTAGATACACACTTCCTTCTGCGCAGTGATATGGTTGTAGGGTGTTACCCTCAAATTTCATCATGTTAACAAGATGTTGGATGGAGTGAGGTCTCACCTCTCCAGGGTTCGCTTTCACCATCTTGATCAGGGCCTTCACAGCGTTTCTCTTCTGCAGCAGCTCCAGACCTGGAGCATCTGGATCTGGGACGTCACCCAGCCCGTCCTTCCCGTGGTAATCTCCAGCATGTTGTTTACGGGCCAGCAGGGGCTTTGAGCAGCCTTTATACACTGGGATCTGTGGAGTATGATATGTTGTGCTTTATGCAGCATCATGTGTGGGTCATATCTTCAGTTCTAGCTGCACATTAACCCCTTCAATATCCCAAACTACCAATTTCTGTTGACACACCAATGACTGAAGTTACAGTCCGCAACAAACTTACATCCAGCCTGTTGCAGACTTTCAGGACACGCAGTGTGTTCTTGAGGACATTCTCCAGGGGTGTGTTGCCATGGCAGCAGGTGATTCCCAAAATCTCCACATCGGGGGCCGCCAGGGCCAACATGATGGCCTGGGCATCATCCACACCTGTGTCCACATCGAGGATTAACTTCTTCATCCTATGTTTAACAGCAAGAAAAGGTTAACACCTAAAGAGTATGTAATTACACATACTTTACGAAAGGTTTAAGTCTTAAAATAGAGGACTCAAGGCGCTGCTGTTCAGGAAAACACAGTCTGAAATAGACAGATTGAGCCCGTTCATGCTTGAATTCTGACTTTTTCAGTCAAGATTTGTTCCCTATGTGTTTTTATTCCTCTTTAGGCATGAAAAGACAAATTGACGTTCATTTTTTAACATGCATTTTTCCACGGCCACTTGTGAAAACCTTGCTTCTGACCCCTCAGTTAACCATAGATCTTATTTCAGGCATCTAACAAAAAACTCACTGACTTCAAAACGAGGGAACCAGGAGTGCTAAAATGCTAACTCATTCCTGGGGCAAACTATAACTTGAAAACCAGGCCCCCAGGAAGTGTGCTGGGCTTTGAAGCCAATTTTCACAGTGGACGAACAGTGAAATTACAACTTCCGAGCCTGTCATGTGATGTCAGTGGGTCCAAACAGACTTTTTCCAGTAAACTTATATGGCAAAAGAGAGGTCCGTTAGTCAGTGGATTCATTTTTTTTTTGCCTCAAAGCCCCGCAGAATGACCCGTTTTAGTATCAGAAATTGATTTATACGGTCCAGTAACATTTAGAAAGTCTAGAGGAGTTACATACTCTCTCTACATGACACTATACATGTCAGTCCACGATCAGCCCCTTTCGCCTCTTAGCCTGAAAGCAGAAGCTCTGAAGAAAATGCTAAGTTAGTGTTTGGCTAGCTACGTAGGATTAGCTTAAAAGAGAGGCTGTTAAAGTTAATGGTAAAAGGTTGCATCTCATACGTCTTCACATATAATGAATTAAAAAGTGGATTATTGCTTTATTTGGCCTCATAACTGTTCACTACAGCGTCATGTTGTAGTGTGGTTCAAATAGCAGTTGGCACAGTTTGCAGGGGTGTGTCTTGTACGCTACAAATGGAATGTGCCTACAGCTATACATGTCTCCAATGATGATGTGTCCAGGGACACAATAAAAAGGTTGAACAATAATTGCTGTAATCATGAGCAGCTGGTGTAATATGAGCAACATACCATTAGGTGTGGCAGGGCAGAGAAGAGCATTGTTCAAAAGATTACATGCAAACCATTTAAAGTAGTTCTAAACACTTCAGAAAGTTGCGATTAAATATTTGAAATATTGTTATAGTTAATCTTATTTGATATGGATATTATAATAGCATTAGAATTGTGCATTTATCCACAAGAATCACATGCACTGTGTTTAGTGCAAAATGCTACTTTGAAAAATCTGTCCACAGGAGGCTTTTTAAATGTTAAAATACATCTACACTAAGGACAAAATACAATACATTACAATACTCTTGCTTGCAGATGACATATCAGGGGATTATTGTTGTTTCTAAGAATTGTCTTTTAAAAGTAACCATTGCAGGGCTTTACTCGTGCTAATACACACTTTTAAATGTCTGTGGTTTGAAAATATTGGAAAATTCTCACCTGGCTAGTAGATCCTGACGGATGTTTACTGATGTGCTGACAGTGGAGAGGCAGCTGCTGACTGCCTGAACCTGAAGAGCAGCCTTTTAAAGGTCAGAGACACACCTCAGGGGTGGTGCAAATAAGACAATCCCCCCACTCCGAGGTGTGTTTCTGTATGTGAGAAATACCTAAAAGCCTCTCAAGTAGGTGGCTTTCATTTTAGTAAGTTTGGCTCACATTTAAATGGCATGACTTAACCATCAGTGGTGTTTTGTTTCACAAACCACTTTAAGAGGATATCTTTTTCATTCTTTCATTCTTTCTTTCTGTTTGTTATTTACACAATGCTGCATTGAGACTCAGCTGCAAAAGAAAAATGTTGAGAGCAAGTCACTTTGTGGCTGTCTTGAAATAACTATTAAAGAGGAACCTGCATTCATCCTGAGGGTGGACAAAGCGTCTGTAAACCGGCATTGGTTTGGTCACATACAAATGAGTTTTGCTTTCCAAGGAATTAGATGCTGTTTAACTGCTAGATAAAGGTGAATGGGTATGTTTTTCTTAAAGGAAGAGAAAGAATCGATTTGAACAGTATGATGCAACTTAATGTCTCCACTGTGTCAGAAAATAAAGAATAACCCATCCCATGGGCATAGCGGACACAGGGTACGCGTGGGACATGTCCCCCGCACTTCCCATAAATGTGCCCTCTGTCCCCTGCACTTTTTACAGTCGTTTAACCCTTTTTAACATGTAGTAACGTGTTTTTCCGAGTCGTCTTAATGAACACCATTGAACTGTGTATTAACTATGTTCAGCAAACCAGCCAGCAAGAAGCAAAAAACCTTGCACAGTTTCTTCCAAACAAACCGTGTAAGTTGAGTAATGCTTTTGCATGTAGATAATGTTAGCTAAATGATGACTAATTAATAGATGCCAATATATCAAGTTAAGCTAGTTAACAAGAATACTAATGTTATTGTTACCTATGTTAAATCACAATTCTTGAGAATTTGGATAAAACAGGTTTTAATTTTGAAAAGAAAATATTTTAAATATTGAGAAATATTAAGTTATATGATTATAGAACAAGACAAACAAAAACAAACAAAACAAAACAAAAAAATAGAAAACAAATCAGGAACTAAATCAAAATATTTCTGGATGTGAAAATCTTCACAAAATCAACATCTTGACCCAGTCCCTTTCTCTTGACTCTAGGCTGTCCTCTTTCCCCTTTTCTTCAAATCACAGATACTTTTTAGCTTCTGCTTCTCTACTGTTATTCCATCTTCGCTTTTCTTTCTCAGGCATTCCTCTTTTAACTCTGCCTCACTATATACATTTTCTCTCTCCACTTCTTTGAGTATTCCCTAATTCTTCTTGTTCACTCCTCCACTTCAGTCAGCTTTATTGGGAAGCATATGCTGAATATGTTTTTCCTCTATGAAGTTCATGACTTCAGCAGACAGGTGGTAGAGCTCCCTCGTCCTGCTTGCACGACCCGGTGATGAAGGCTCCATCAGTTTGAATAGAATAGAAAAGATTATGTTCAACTCATATGAAGCACATATCCTTTTTTGGTTTTGGATGGAATTGCGTGTTGGGTCCATGGGGGTAAAAAAATAACCCCACTTGAACATCTTGATGTTGAGCATCCACAGTGACAGTCTTTGCTAACCACCAATGTTGGTCATATATGACTGCAAACCAATCACCACAATTAATCCCCCCAGCAGGTATATCTGTCATAGTCCCGTCAGGACCACTCTTGGGTTCTTGCTCCATTTCCTCCATCAGCATTACCAAAGGCCACCTCTTCTTCCTCACTGCAATAGAACCATCATGTTCCTCAGCCTGGACCCTGGCATGTGTGTTTTCAGTCAACTGAAATATTGTTGGGCTGAAACACTGGCACGTCTGTGGCTCACTGTAGAAACATGACAATGATCTGCAGTGGATGCCGTTTCCGTAAGCTGTGATCTGATAGATTTTCCTCGTTGCTGGTACAACTTTTAGTGGTTGAGAAAGGAGTGCATCATATGTCTGCATGTAAGCTTCAGTAATATGATAGAGATAAGTACTGCGCAGGCTTTTCCCAGCCAGCTCATGAAAGATCTTGCCATCCACAATGTCATTCCCCTGTAGTAGAAGGTGGTCTGCAGTCCTTTTCACAGTTCCCCCAATGCCATCTGGAGCTCCCTTCCCATGTTGGGTGGCGAAGAAGTTCCAGGTTGTTCTCTGAAAACCCAGTGTTGGAGGGACACTGCACAGGAGAAAGAAGTTTTTCTTGTTTTTGTATTGCTTGCTGGGGCCATCTGACCAAAAGTGAATGGTATCAACATTTGGAAACTTTAAACGAATATCTCTGAGGACTGGTTCCATGTGTGTCCAAATGGTAGACGCATCCTGTCGCTTGAATTCTGATACTGTACAAAACCCTGTTTTCACTTCTTTTGTGTAGTACATGCCAGTGTGCAGATTGAGCTGTAGGAGGTTCTGACCAAAATGACATGACTGTATCTCAGAACTATATTTGCATTTCCATGCCTCAGAAAAGTCCACATGCACAATCACTGTGCTTTCATTACAGCTCTGTATCATGCGCCTGTATTCCCTGGACTGGTTCTGAACCAAGCACACGTGTGGTGTAGTTTCACTCTTTAGTTTGTCTTCATTCAGTTTGATGAGCTCTGCCAGCGTGCCATTGTGTGTCACAAGTCTTGTATTGTAGTAAAGTCCATCTGCTGTGTGGTCCTGAACTCATTCCCACTGCTGCCATTCAACATCTATGCACTCCTGCTGTGGTGTGGGACATGTTTGCTTGTGGAGACACCAGGTGCAGGAGCGCAGAAGACATGCCTCGCTTGTCTGAGAACAACACACAAGTTCAAGACTATCCTCCAATTTACTAGACTTTACAATACCATTTTAAAAGATTTTTTCATATTTTTTTATTAAATTGAACTGACAATCTCTTGTCTGAGGACAACTGATTTTGAGGGTAATGAGGTGACATATAATCATATAATTCATTAAATTAAAATCTAACTCATGAAATAAGTTTATATTTGTGTAAAAGACCCTCAGATGATCAACTCGGATTATTTTATTCATGAAAATGTTATTTATTTTTAACAGAATTAGCAATTTTCTTAGTGGGACATGTTTTATCCAAATTCTCAAGAATCAGTGACTTGCTAGCTAGTTTCATGCTAGGAATAAACCCACTCCTCCTTAATAAGAACCTGTGCTCACTATTGCTTTGCACATATTTTTTAAATCTTTATTGCTACAATATACAGAGCAGGGTCTGGGATGAGACAGTGGACCAGAGGCCAGCAAGGATGATCATGCAGGGTCTTCACAGGTGAGGAGAGAATATAACTGGCTGAGAAAAAATATCTATAGCATAAAAGTGACTTTGCAATTAATTTCCACAGCTATGTCACCACTACTATTGTTAATTCTATTTCTAAATTTTGCTTTGCACATTTATTATCTATATTATTGCAATAGATAGAAGAGGCTATATTATTGCAATAGATAGAAGAGGGACAGGGAGAAACCAGGCAGGTATTTGGCACTTAATTATGTGGCTACTCACCCTATAGATGCTCGAGGGTCATTCTGTGTCAACTCAACCAGTGTGGCAGCTAAAACTTTAGATTTTGATAGTATATAATTTTAAAGAACTAAAGTCAGTCCCCTGGTGCTGTACTGTGGCTGTTTGTGGTTATGTGGTTCTTTAGCCACTAAGGAGAGGTGCAATTGAATGTGAGAGGATGATATATCACTCAATAGACCTCTGAACAATTTGTCCCCCTCACTTCTGAAATGATGGCTACGCCCCTGACCCATCCATCCATCCATTTTCATCCACTTATGTGGGGCCAGGTTGCAGGGGTAGCAGGCCAAGCAAAGCCCCCAGATGTCCCTCTCCCCAGCAACACTTTCCAGCTCCTCCTGGGGGACCCCAAGGTGTTCCCAGGCTAGATGAGGTGTGCAATCCCTCCAGCAGTGGGACGTGTAATAACCTAGATAAATGGAAATCAATCAATCTTACCCAAAATGGTAATTGCTCCTAAGTTTAACGACAAATCATTGATGAGACCAGTGACGATTTCTACAGGAATTTTCA
Organism: Epinephelus moara; assembly: GCF_006386435.1. Classification (NCBI taxonomy): domain Eukaryota; kingdom Metazoa; phylum Chordata; class Actinopteri; order Perciformes; family Serranidae; genus Epinephelus; species Epinephelus moara. The sequence continues at coordinate 6,826,097 of NC_065520.1, forward strand.
AGCAGTATGATCAGATAATGAAGGACTATTTATGTAATGGAAAGAAACCTACAATCAGCATGCAAAAGCTTGGATGGACACAAAAAAGAAAAGGAAATCACAGCCCCATTCAAACCAACTGAGGCCTTGTCACAGAATGCTGTGGGTAGTCTAAGTAGTGAGGAGAGGAATCCAGTCTTGCAACACAGTGTGGGCGAAGTAACATGAGATGGTTTCATATCTCATTTATCTGTTATAATCTATCTATTTGAATAGGGCTAAAAACTTGTTTGTGAGATCCTTGCTGGTGAAGGAATTTGAATAAGATTGGAGACCTGTATTAGGGATAGGGGATTTTTGTAATTTTAAGAGATTAGTGAGCATTTCAGACTGAATCAGAGGAGAGATTTTTGGAGGGACCTCCAGTGAAGAAATCGTTTCAGAGCAAGGCAGTGATTTTGCAATATACTGAGTGTAAGAGCCATTTAAGCACATATTCATATTAGGTAAAAATGTCTGTGTTGATATGACATATCATATACGTTCTGATAGTATTTAGGTTTGCACGTCAGTTTCTGTATATTTTGAATAATGTATAGTAGTGGACTATGCTAAGGGTATGTTTATATTTCCTTTATTTCTGTGTGAGAATACAGGCACAAGTAATTTACAACAGGCATGGTGCAAAGAGGCAGTTTAGTGTGCATGGCAAAAGGAGATTGTTTACAACGTTGTGTGTAAAGGTGACGTGAAGTCTATTTTTGAACAAACACATCATACTGATAGAAAATATCAATTATTTTTTCCCATGTTAAGACAGGTGTAAGTACCAAATGTGTCCGGGCTGCCAGATTTGTCCGGGGTCCCCCGCTAACTGATGACATCACGCATTATGATTCGCTTTATGGCAGTCACAAATCCTGATTGGTTGTAGCCATGGTTGTGGCTGGAAGTTTGAGGAAATGGTTGTAGCTAACGTTAGAGAGTTTGAGGAGAGAATTAAAAATAATAAATCTAAAGTTTTCTCTTCAGCTGTATGCTGAATGAAGTATTAAAACATTAACCTGACAAGCGGCAAACATTAACGAGATCGGCTCGGTTCGGATTAGCCTTCTTACGAGATCAGCTCGGTTCGGATTAGCCTTCTTTTAAGTTAGCACTTCTTACGAGATCAGCTCGGTTCGGATTAGCCTTCTTTTAAGTTAGCATTAAGCTAACGGCTAGCAGCTAATAATAAAATGGCAAAAAAGAAGAGAAATGCATAAGAAACATAAGAAATTACTGTTAGATCGGCTCGTGGTCGGAAGGTGTCTCACAAATCAATGTACAATGTTTCACAAATCCAGGGTTAGTGTATCATACACTATATTTATGTGTAGGCTATCTGTATACAGTATGAAAAATAAATAAACATAACAGCATGTAATTGTAATTAACTTTATGTTATTTCTTTCTTTGTTTTGGGACCCTGAACACTGGCTGCACTGACCCTTGGAGCAATAGGTTCATTCGAGATGAGCCAGGCCTGCGCAGATTCAATCACCGGCAATGGGCGCACAATGCATGCCGGTTAGTTTTGTGTCCGACTTCATCCCAACTTGCTCTGACATATTACAAAAGTGGACGGCGATAAAACTGCGAAATATGAACCTTATAGTCAAGCACTGTTTATTTAGCCCCTGTAGTTGAGGGAACAGGTTAAACTGATATGATGCTGATTTACAGGAGAATTCATGTAAAATGGAGGATAAACCATGAACATAAACTACAGATCACCTGTAAAGCATTTTAATAAATGAATCTATCATACTTAAAACAACTGGAGACTGAAAACAAACTGATATATGGGTCTGATCACTTTTTTAATGAATTGACATCATTCCAGACAGGATGTAAGCGTGTCTGTGACTTCCTGTACGGACTGAAGGCTGCTGGAAACTGTCGGGAAACTGTCCGACTTCACCGCAGCTTTTTGTCACCGCCCCCCGCTGCGGCCACGTGCTCTTGTGTACTTTCCAGGTGAGGCGCAGTTCATCTCGAACGAGCCTATAGCTGTTATGCTGTCAAATACACATATTTGTGAAACATTGTACATTGATTTGCCCTCCGACCACGAGCCGATCTAACAGTAATTTCTTATGTTTCTTATGCATTTCTCTTCTTTTTAGCCATTTTATTATTAGCCGCTAGCCGTTAGCTTAATGCTAACTTAAAAGAAGGCTAATCCGAACCGAGCCGATCTCGTTAATGTTTGCCGCTTGTCAGGTTAATGTTTTAATACTTCATTTAGCATACAGCTGAAGAGAAAACTTTAGATTTATTATTTTTATTTCTCTCCTCAAACTCTCTAACGTTACAACCATTTCCTCAAACTTCCAGCCAACCATTTCCTCAAACTTCCAGCCACAACCATGGCTACAACCAATCAGGATTTGTGACTGCCATGAAGCCAACATAATGCGTGATGTCATCAGTTAGCGCGGGACCCCGGACAAATCTGGCAGCCCAGACACATTCGGTACTTACACAGGCGACCATGCACCACTGTCCAAATTAATCATTAACAAATGAATAATCACATAATCATAAATAAACTTAACAAACTACCATTATTATTATTACTGCTTCTAGTATTCCACTCTACTGCAGTTCTGTATGTGGTTTGTCCAAGTGGTGCTGCCATACATCAGCAGCAGCCATTGCTCGACTGCTGTGGGTATTGTCTATTTCATAACTCTTAAATGTATTCAAAAGTGGATCACTAGAATGTAATATGAGTGTATGAGTGTTTAATGAAGTAGTCCTTTGATTTGTCTTGGTGTGTTGTGTTAGGTAGGTGCTGAATCTAAGGTTTTTACATACAGTAACATTTTGGGTGTGCTTGGGGCTACTTATGTTAAAAAGAAAATCATGTTATGTAACAGATTATTTGATAAACGCGTTATATAACCATGTACTGTATATATGGCCCTGTAACATCTGCAGTGGAGTCTACATCACCGGCACTTGACCGACATTTTGTGGTCTCACAGCCTCTGCTGAAACCTGCAACAAGGATGGTATGTTGAGCTAAAGGCTGTAATTTGCATTATATTGTGCTTTCACCAGAGGCAAAAGAGAACATGAGGAACCTGTCTGATGACTCTCTACATCTGAGAGACTCCCACCTTATACATATGAACAGACTCACCCTGATATCAACACAACTTTTAAACCTACCTTCGGCTCAGATTTTGCCAGGACATGATAATGGTATTGATGCAACTGTTGGCACATCATTCCCAGCACTCACATCATGTTCTTGTAGCTACAGGAAATCTTTTGTCTTATGTTCAAGCTCATTATTGAACGTGCAAGAACAGAAGTCTCACCTGCAATTAAATTGTACTGTGTGCAGAAAAAGCAATCATGACCTGTTCAAAGCACTTACGACACAAAAGAACACAATAGTGCAGAATGCCTTTAATAGTAAAAAGAATTTAAAAAAAAAAAAAAGGAAAATATGTATAAACTTTATTGCTTTGATACAATGTGGTAGTTTGATTTGTTCAGCTTCAAGGCGTGCTCATTATGAAGGGGACCTATTATGCTCACTTTTAGGTTTGTGCTTTAATGTTCAAAAAGCTCTTTTTTTCCCATATTGTCTGTACTGGAATACCTGTATTCACCCCCTGTCTGAAATGCTCCTTTTTAGCGCCTCCTCCTGACAAAGCCCAGTCTGCTCTGACTGGTCCATGTTTCTGGGTCTTCCATATCTCGGTGGCTCTGCACTGTCGTTGAAGCCGGGGAACGACTGTAATTGAGAATAGCGGCACTTTTCACTGTGAAAAATCACCAATAAAAGCTTGTAAACCAAAATCTTCACAACTGGACATGTTACGGCAGAAATATAATCCAATATCAGGGAGAAATTAAGAACATTAGGAACCAAGATTACATGTTTCCCTGACGTTAGCATGTAGCTACATGTAGCGGTGTACTTACAGCTGGGGGAATGGAGTACAGCAGCACTCTCCACTGTGAAAAATCACCAATTAAAGCTTCTATATCCACAAACCGGACATGCTCCAGCGGGAATGTGATCTGAAATCGGGGAAAATTAACAGCATCTGCAAAAACGATTACATTTCCCTGGCATTCGCATGTAGCAGTGTATGTGATTTAAACGCTCGCAATAGCATGCCTGGAGCAGATGACCAAAAAGAAATCTGTCACGATTTGACATCAGATTGTAGTCAAATTTTCTAAAAAAAAATAAAAATAAAAAAAACGTATTGAGAAAGCTCATTTACCTCATTCTTTGAAACTGTGGCCATGTTTAATATAAACACTCGATACTGTAACATTATATATATTTCACATAAAATAAGGAAAAGCATAATAGGTCCCCTTCAAGTTAACATGATTTTATTTTTTAGGAGAAAAAACAAATATATTATCACATCTTGTCATCGGCATGAAAACAGTAACTCATCCGCTTATAATTCGACCCAAATTTCATGTCCTTTTTTTAAAGTCCATTTGATCAACAGGGAATTTCATTCCCCAGGATCCTCTGCTTCTTGTGAGACAGGTTTGGGCTTGGCCAGGTTGGCCCTGACTCGAGCCTGGTCCACAGCGTCCAACAGGTTTTTAGAATCCAGTGCCAGAGTGTGAGCGGCTGCCAGCATCTGCCGCTGACATTCCTCCTTCAGCGACGTTACGGAGTTCTGCTGGGCCAGTCGCATCTTGTTGATCAGCTCCCCTAAATCCTTGTTCAGCAATTTCTTAGTGCCCTCGATCTGAGGCAGAGAGGAGAGAGGATCACATTAAGCAGTGTGGTTTAAGTTCAGTTTATCCAGGTTATTAAGAAATTCTTTTTGGTAAGTAACTTCAGCTGAGCAGGATACTGGATTTGAAAATTTCAGCATTTAACTTTGAACTAGCAGATACCATCTCCAATTAAGTAACCACAGTATATCTATTGACTGCATTTATGTCCACTGTCACAAATAAAGAAGACAGACAATAACTCATGCAAAGAGAGAGAAGTGAGGCCAACCTCTGTTGTAATGGAGCTGTGCAGAGAGGGCAGGATCTCGTCGACACTTTGGATCAGGCTACGGAGAGTGATACCAACCGTCTGAGGGTGGATGAGGGAAGGAGGAAAAGACAACAGTTTAAATGTGAACAGTACCCAACCCTAGTCCATGACCTTTCGTCTAGCACCAGAAACTTCCTCAAACGACCTACTTTGACAGCGTTGGGATACTCAGAGGCTGGCAGTGTGTTGACATCATTCTTCAGCTGGACCACCTGTTTCACCATCGCCATGACGCTGAGGTAAACCTGGTCACCTGATCGGTCCAGCTCAGCTGTGGGCCGAGGCTACAACACAAGACTTACTTTTTAATGACCAAATTTAACACACAGCTCAATTTCAGTACAAAAAATGTGCAAACCAGTTGAACTTTTCTCGCCATTGTTGCAGCTTTAATGATTCTTTTCATAATGACATAAAAAAAACCAAAGTATACCTGTGTGATTGTGGGAGGCATTGGTGGCTTCTCTGGAGGACCTGACAGACAGAATTTTGTTGACTCACACATTTTCAGCACTTATGTTTGACATATCAGAAGACTTTGAGTGTGAGTGTGAATATTCTATCCACAATATATGTTCTAAAAAATGCATTCTTTAATCTTAAATATCTTGTTCACAGTCTTTCTTTTGTCTTTGAACGTACTGTTCATGCTGTAATTATTATTTTGGGACCATTTATGCTCCGTAATTCTGCTTGTAAAAGTCTGATATCAGATATCAAAGGGTCCTTTGCGATAAAACATTGTGAGCGAGAAAGAAGAAAAAGAAAAGCTTGATTCACAAAGAGCTCAGTTGAAATGAGGTTTCTTAATCTGGACTCACCATTTTCTGGGCTTTTTTTGGGTGGCTGCAAGAGAAACAAGAGAAGAGAATGTGACTTTATCACTTTAATAAGTTTGAGTTTCAAACACCAGGTCAGGTCAGAGCTGGTGGACCAAACTACATCTTTAACACTTGTGTTTAACTTATAGCAGTATAAGGTGTGTCTCTGCCCTCTAGTGGTCAAAAGGTGCTTAATGCAGCTTTAATATACGTCTCAAATTAGCACAAGAGCAACATCACTGTACCTTGAGGTGTGTATCCACTCGCACAACCAGGTCCTACAGAAAATACAGAAACAGAAGCAGATGTCAGTGAATGCAGCAAAGATCAATGGCTGTGTTTGCGTAATGTAGATGAAGCGATCATTTCTCTTCTTCACGTGTCATGCGCTTGCCAAAGATCTTCCGCTTTCAAGACGCATCACTCCCGTCATTTCATCACACTGCCGGGGCCCACAAACTACTCCCTGCGCATTCTTTGCTGAGCAGTGCAAGGGTAAGATATCTGTGTGTGTGTGTGTGTGTGTGTGTGTGTGTGTGTGTGTGTGTGTGTGTGATCCCTTACCAGTTGTCTCTCCTCTTGCTCCAGCCACTGTTTATCCATCAGCATCTCTCTTCTTTGTCTTTGTAAAGTGTCCTCCACTTGCTCTTTCTCTTTCTCCCACACTGGCCGGGTATCTCTGTTTTTTCCCTACACACACACACACGCACACACACACACGGCCTTTAAATGTCACTATTTTCACGTTGGTACAGTTGTGACGATATAACTTGGCAGTTCATATGATCTATTTGGACTTCTTTGTCTTTGTGTGATTTCTGTAGCTTTTTTACTTGATTTGTGATCAATTATTTTACATATCAAAATAGACTTTTTTTCTCTAGGGTATGAACTGAAAAAGTTTAGTCAGTTTATTTCCATGTTATTGCTTAATCATCCAGACTTTACACTGGCCTTAAAAGTTGAGCTGCGGCTGGCTTTGCAGAACATGACTCAACAACAAACTTCCTTCCCTTTTTTTGAAAGTCATTTGGGAGGTTCAGACATTGTATATGTATATGTTGACACAGAACCACTGCGTGCCAGACTTTCACTGTATAATTTTCAACATTACAGCGTGTTTCCTCTCTGTAAGGGAAGAAGAAGTCGCAGCGGGGGTTGACACAGTTCAGTTAAACCTAAATTTGGTCAGATATGAAGCTCAGTGTGTGTTGTTGTAGCATATTAGCCTAAGTGTGTGTGTGTATGTGGACACCTGTATGTTTGTGATTCGAGGAAGGGTGTTGCCTTGTACTCTGGATGGCTATAAGAGAGAGAAAAAGAGGAATTTAAGTCATTTAATAGAGGGATATCGGGTGAAAAACACAGCCTGTACTGGTCGTATTAGAGTCTACAGCTCTTAGCTACTATTTTATCATTATTTCATTAATCAGAGATCCACATTTACTGCCAAAAAAAGTGGTTTGGTTGTCTCTCGTATCCGCGTTAAAAAAATAACAGGCATTTTAAAATTGCAACATACCAAAACATAAAAATCATACATCAAATATGAGAGCTGAAGGAACTGCTTGCTAGCTAACTAGGCCATCAAACCTCCTGTGACCAGCAGTACTGCAGTACACTTGTGGCAGGTATCTAGACGTACCTTGGGTGGAGGCTCTGTGGTGAGGTTTGGGTTAAATGTCAATGCGGTGGAGCACGGTCTGTCTCGCCTCGACCCCTGCTCCAACTCCATCCTGTGGATGTCACTATCAAACACACAAACCAATCAAAACATATTTTTAGTAGGTTGTTAGCCCCTCATAACCATGTAAATGCTTAACCCCATTGTTTTTCTCTGATTGGAATGAATATATACTTTCTGCGCATGTTTACCCCACGTGATGATAACATTAGGTGATGCAATGTGCTGCATAAAACATGCTGCAACTGTATTTTCTGTGCACCTCCCTCTGCTGATTCTGACAGAGTAATTCATAAATGTAAAAAACATTTGAACTTTGCTAGTGCTAAGGCAGAAACACTTCTTCTCCTTCCATACTATTATGTATTGTAAAATAAAATTCAAAAAATGAATATAAAAATTGAAATATAACTAAATTATATATATAATTTTAAAATTATATATTTAAAAAAATATTAAAAATAAAATATATTAAATGTAATACAGGACTTTCACTCATAACAGACTGCTGCTTTTACTTCTTTTAAAGATCTGAATACTTCTCCCACCACTGTGTGTACCTGAAGGAGCAGACGAGCTGGCTGAAGGTGGGCCGGCCGTGCGGCTCGTAGGACCAGCAGCGGGTGAGCAGGGAGTAGACCGGGGGTGGGCATTGCTGCGATTTAGGGAGTCGAACTCCAGACTCCAGCTGGTTGATCACCTGCCCGTTCTCCAGCCAGAAGAATGGCTGCTGGGCCATGGAGAAGATCTCCCATACACACACACCTGGGTGAACACACACACAACCAGCTAAAATAACAACTGTCACTCGACCCTGCCTGACTCAGTCTCAATGAAAATCAGACATGTTTCACAAATTTAAAGCATGTATGACATAATGAATAGCTTTATATTGCACACACATTTCTTCCTCTGGTTGAGTATAAGTTGATATTTATGTTCAGATATGTGCATGCAGACGAGTGTGTTTCTCACCAAACATCCAGACATCGCTAGCTGTGGTGAAGCGTCTGAAGTTGATGGACTCTGGTGCCATCCATTTGATCGGTAATCGACTGACTGAGGCTGCACACAGAGGGGACATACGTATGTGATAAGAAACACAGATACAGATTGGACAAGTGTCTGTACTTTAAAGAGGCAAGAAGAGATGAGTGTAAACACTGAAGTGAGTTTTTGCGACACTGTGCTTCTCTAAAATGTGGACCACAGACTTCTGTGTGTAAGTGCATGTGTGTGTGTTAACCTTTGTAATACTCTTGTTCGTCAACATAGCGAGACAGACCAAAGTCACCAAGCTTGACGCATTCAGGAGAAGCCACCAAGATGTTTCTCACCGCTATATCTCTGCAGCACAAGAAGAGGAACAGAAACCACACCAGATTATTATCTATTCTGAAATGCACGGGCATTAAAAATATCAGAGTGTCTGTTTTTAGGTTTTCTCTGATGAGTCTATTACCTGTGCACCATATTGAGTCCCTCCAGGTAAGCCAAGGCTTTGCAGATTTGTAAACAGTACAGGATCAAAGTTGCCGTGGTCAGGATGTACTTCTCCTCCAGGAGATAGCTCCCCAGCTGTCAGCGAAACAAACACACCCACTTCATACAATATAGTTTGCATTCACATGCATCTCACCTTTTGGTGAAACCTAAACTCAGCAGATGAGCTGCAAGTTCAGCTTTACAGTTGTACAATTTCAACAATAATGTACAAATCAGCCATTCACACACACGCAAACACACACCTCTCCATGCTCATAGAGCTCCATGACGATCCAGACAGGATCGACTTCAATGACTCCGATCAGTCGCACAATGTGGGGATGATCCAGATTTTTCATCAAGCCTGCAACAGACAGAGCAACTGGGATCAATAAAATATCTTATTATATCAATAAAAATGGTGTTTCAGAGGAAACGTGTGGGGGGCAGAGAGGGGAATGAAATGCAACAAAGGTCTTTGGCAAGAGAAACAACCATTACTGTAGATGGTATGTCTCTTATCCACGAGGACACCGGGCAGCCCAGCCGCCAGAAGAAAATGTTGGTATTGTACATTACTGCAAACCACGGATACGTTACATTTGTACGTTTCTCACTCTGACTTTGTCACATATTGATGGTTTTTTTCGTCTGTGTCTGACACCGCAACTCACTGCCCAAGTGCTGGACTTCGACAACTTCGGAGGGAGTCGCTGGCAACATTTCCAGCCTGACTGTGTCACCAGTACCACGTGTTTTAAGCCAAAACTGTGATGATTCTCTTTTAGTTTTGGTTTTTGGGTGGATTTTTGTGTACTCTCCCTTCCCCCTTCCCTTTCTGTTTCTGTTCCTGCCAGGCTTGTGTGTGGCAGGGGGCGCAGCTGGCTCTTTCCACTGCAGCTGACGAGGCACACCTGTTTCTACTCAGCTCATCAACCTGCCTACATATACCCGGTCTTCACTCCACTACTCTGCCAGATAAGTCCCTCTGTGTTTGGTAATGCCAAGCATACGCTTATCCAGTGTTGCTTCCTTGGGGTTTTTGACAGGTTTTTTCATGCCTTGTGCATTTTTGTGCTCACTTGTATGTTGTTGCCCTGTGCTCAGCCCTCGAGGCATCTCCAGTGATCAGGCTCTCTACACTGGTGGACAACCTCCTAGCCGGCCAGCACCCTGCCTCTAAAGTTTCAAAATATCTGCTACATAATAGTGTACAAATGTTACGTGTTCATGATTTGCAGAAATGTACAATGCCAGCATTTATCCTGGGCCAATTTGTTCAGAAATTGGTTTTGTAAATCCCATGTTATGCTGTCCAGGATCAACTATTCATTCTTACTTACTTTAAATGCTTAATAGTTAGCTTAATATCTATTTTATCACAGTAACAGTTAAACAAATCAAGTGGAAAATATAATAAGATGTGTATATATATACGACCAATTTGAAGGTTTTTATTACGTTTTGTTCCTGGAATCCACCCTTGTGCTGGGATCAGGATAATCCTGATTTTTTGGGATCAAAGGTAACCCAACCCTACTAAAGTTTTGATCGACACAAACTGAAGGTTTGATCCTGAGCAAACCCAAGACTAGGTTACATGCTCTAATCCAATTTCAGACTCCTTTTTTTCCCTTTTGAACATCCCATTTTCAGGATTTGATCCTGTCTGATAGCTGGAATACAATCAGATTACCTCTGACCAGCTGGGTCCTGATGACGTAGGTACAGCGGGACACCACAAGCTTTCAGTTTTAGTTGACAAGAAAACCTTTATCACAGCTTTTACCACTGTGTTTGTGTGGTAGAGCTTGTGGGAGGGATAACTTATCTTCCTCTTGACAAGAAATATTTCACATCTTCTCATTTGTACTTTTATTAACCAAGAGCAATGGCATCTGGTTTCAGTTAAAATGCCTGCTGAATGCTATCTGTTCAGCACCAAACAGCAGAAAACTAGCTGTGGAGCATTTACAGTAGGAGCTAAAAGGACCAGACATTTCCCGTAAGGAGTTGGTGGAGACCAAAACAGAGCTAAAAGGAGACTGACTATTGATTCACAGTCATCAGGTGGACATGAACAGGATTCTGAATGAATACTGATGTTGTTCTGTGACCGCTTTATATGGAAATTGGTATTTGTTTACCGGCAAATTCAACATAACAACTTCACAAGATGATAGTCTGTCAAAGTTGGGGTTAAAACTTGTTCCAATAAAAGGCAAGACTATGTAACAACACGTCCTGTGCCTTAATCATGTAACAATATCTTATAATTGTCACTTCAGGCTAGAGTTTCCGCTGCTCAGCAAAAGATACACATCTTACTTTAAAGCAGATTTTTTGGGATTCGTGAAAATGTTTTCAATTTGTGCTCAAGAAATTTCAAAACATTTGTGAGTACAACTTCCCAATAAATCCTATGACCTTTCTTACAGCAACCACAAGAAAGTTTCATTTTGTGTTGATTTTGACGTCATACTGTGGACAAAAGCAGTAGTGTTTTCATGAGCAACTGCATCATGTTGCAAAGATCTTGATCTGGCTAAAGCATGCATTTGTTTTAGGAGCGGGTGAAAGAAAGACACATATTATTGTGAGCATCCTATGGAGTACTATTTATGTCCACAACATTGTCAGCAAATGTAGCTTGTTATTTTTTCTAAACCTGCACTTTGTCTGGAAAAAAAAAATCAGATAAGGTCTCTAGTCTCAGCTGGAGGATACCACAGCCCCCAGTCTGAGTGTTTCACAAAACCACAACCAGGCAACAGGAAGTCGACTACAGCAATGTTCTGACTGATGAAACACGTAAAACCCTCAAATGTTCCAAGCTCATGTACGTCTACTTCTGTCATCACATTATACCTTTAAATTGCTTACCGCTGCCATGTGTTCACTGTCATATTTTTATGTGAGAAAAAAGTAACAACCAAAAGTGATTTTTATTTTTACGTAGTTAAGGAAGAGTTTTACACTTCCTGTTATGTACATCTGCCAGATTTTCCAGTTGCATCACAAATCTCCACACAAACCCTGGGGGTTGATAATCACTGCAACATACTGTACTCACCAGCTTCACTGAGAAACTTCTCCTTCACCTCAGCCGAACAGTCCTTACAGGTTTTGATGGCCACATTGATCCTCTCTCCAGTCTACAAACACACACATTAGTGCCATGCTTTCATCACATGATTCAAATATTTTATATGATCCTTTAGAGTAATGTTTGGACCATAGATGAACTCACGGGGCTTTTATAAACTCCATCGTGAACCTCTCCGAAGAATCCCTCACCCAGGATTCGACCCACGACAATGTCATCTCTGGAGATCCTGTACTTCTCTAAACACGCAAACATTAAAGGGACAGTTCACCCCCAAATCAAAAGTATATATTTTTCCTCTTACCTGTAGTGCTATTTATCAATCTAGATTGTTTTGGTGTGAGTTGCAGAGTGTTGGAGATATCGGCCATAGAGATGTCTGCCTCCTCTTAAATAAAATGTAGCTAGATGGCACTCAGCTTGTGGTGCTTAAAGTGCCAATAAAATACATTTGAAAAACTCAACAGCAATGTCTCTTTCCCGAAATCATGACCCGGTTACTCAAGATAATCCACAGACCTTGTTGTGCGCAGTTTCATGTAGGAACTATTTTCTTTCTACTGAAGTACATTCAACTAGAACACCACACAGAAAGAAGGTTGCGTCTACTGCTAGCTTGCCAAGCACCACTGAGCTAGCTAAAGTTCCAGCTCAGCCAAGGAGGACTCCAATAATGCTCATGTCTCAGACTGTCACGAATGCGAGCGCTCGTCCGTGAGTAGATGCACGCTTCCCTCTGCCCGGTGACATGATTGGTAGGTGGAGTTCAGTTCAGAGAAAAAAAGGTCCGACATGAAACGTGCTTTAAACACCACAAGCCGAATGCCATTTAGTTCCATTATTTTGGAGAGAAGGCAGACATCTCTGTGGCTGACATCTTCAAGACTTGGCAACTCACACCAAAACAATCTGAACTGTTAACTCGCACTTAAGGTAAGTAAATGACATAGACACTGATATTTCTTCACTGATTGCCTTGTTTAAGGGCTTCATAGCAACATCTTGCTAGTTGATGTGAAGGTTAATTGTGAGTGTAACATGACTCACCACCAGTGTCTGCTGTGCCCTCTGGAATCTCAGCATAAATGTCCGAACCTTCAGAGTGAAACACGTTGAAATTAAAGCTGTTTACTTTGCATTTGTAATTCAGTATACAGTCACAGGAGATCAGAAGAAACCTCCGAAAAAAATTAGAAATGATTGTTGCATGATGTAAATTACAGAAGTCCAAATCAGTCATTAGATTCGCTCAAACCTTTGCTGGGACCAGTGGAAACAACACTGAAGGAGAAAGGGAGACATTTTGTTTTAAGTGTCTTCTTTGAAGCAAGCAGTCAGTAACAACTACAAATCAGCCTGTGCTTAAATATCTGTGACATTTCTGTCCAGCACACAGACAAGAAAATGAAAATTTGACTGCAACATAAAGGAGGAGGAAGGTGAGAAAATGAAACCCCACACAGTGTATGCCTCCGCCACATGACTTTCCAATATGATTCATTACACACTCACGGTTTTGGGATGTCAGGTAGTTTCTGTCTTGCGTCTCTCCCTGAAAGAATCAGATAATTGGTTTAGGGGTTTGTCCAACATGATTTATCTCTGAGGTTTAGAAAATTAAAGGAACATTTAAGGGTTTTTATAACTGGTCGTACTTCGGTACCTTTGGACATTGGACATTAGCTTAATCGTTACATGGAAACCCTTTATTTTAACTGAGGAAAAAAAGCAAATGCACCTGAAATTATGTGAATTTAGTGAGTAATGTCATCATGATTCATAGACAGTTAAAGCCAAAAGTACAAAAGTATCCCAGGTTGTGCAATAATAGAAATGGTGCAGGTTGGTGTGTCACAACATTTTCGCTCAAGTGTACCTTTGCTGGGCCTGGTAATGAGTGACCTCTCAGAGCTGCCTTCCAGCCGACAGTAGCCGTCGATCAGGTCGGCCATGTTTTCCGCCATAGCCAGAGAGGAGGTGTTCACTGACAGCGGCTGGAGGGTTGAAGATACAAGATAGTCAGTCTGTCTTCAACTTGCTTTGCACTTTAACCACAACTGACTCTTATAGAAGTGCAATTCAGAGGGCAGGCCACATTTAGCATATGTGAAAAAGGTTGGAAACAACTCATCTGACCGGTCAAAATATCCCCCACAAGTCTCCAGGAAGTCACAGCACTTACAAGAAACAGTTCCAGCATTTATCTCCTCTTAAAACCAAAACTTGTCACTTTAGTTTTTGTACGGATTAAACAAATGGATTCCTAATCAGGTGCAAACTATTCCTTTATAAAGATTACCTGTTTGGCTCCCTCTATGTTTACAGTGAGCAGAGCCCGACCGTCACTCTCAGCAGAGCAGGAGATACTGCGCACCTGAGAGAATGTGGCCAAACAGACAGGCTGCAAAAGAGACAAAGATGTTTATTCCAATATATATAGATACACACTGTGATAGATCTGCCTCTGCAAATAAGGCTCATTGTTATATTCTTGTTTTCCTATGTTGCAAGTGCTGTAATCAGCATGCTAAAATCTGTAGTGTCTTGTAACTGTATGCGTCCTCTTATCATTTAGCACATCCTTCATCCAGACAAAGAGAGTGTGAGCTCACCGTGGAGTTTTCTATTTGCTGACTGATGCCGTCAGGGCCGATGACCAGGTCTATTGTTAGACTCCAACCGTGCTGTAAAACAGGACATACACGTACAAACACTTAAAGAAAACACAACATTCAGCTTGAAATATGACAGAAAATAACCTGTAAACTGTCTCACCACTAGCTGGCAGGCGAAGCTCTCCTGTGTGTAGCTGTGGCACTGAGCCAGAGTGGTGAAGAACCGGGCCATGCACTGGTCCTGCTTCAGAGTGGAGTAGCCCTGGAACGTCTGCTGGATGAGCCGACGTAACTGTTTGGCCTGACAAACACAGACACACAGCATTTATCAAATTAAAATGTTTGGTTTTACTGTATTTTGTAACTTTAACATAATACCGGCAGGTTTAAGCAGATAAAAGTGACACTAAAACAAGACTAATGACTGTATAGGAGTTGTTTCAGCGCTCTACCTTCATGCTGTCAATCAGCTCTCTGGGAAAGAACAGGTCCAGCCCTACGTCCTTCCTAATGGAGGAAAGGCAGACCACCATCAAAAAACAAACGCACCTCTTTAATAGCACACATATGGAAGCCGAGAATGGCTGTGCTTGCAATATTTCAAGAAATCGTACTTGTGTTTTCTTGAGAATCTACATAAAGAAAGCAGTTATGAGAAAACAAGCTCTGTTATCTCGAAACGAACAGAATTGAAACTACTACTCAAAGACACACACACCAGGAGCCTTCCTGTTGCCAGGAAATGTAACCAAACCTCAAATATATCTGCCACCAAGGCACAAAAGTCCTGATTTAAAAGAAAAATTGCTCATACACAACAGTCACACATGACTTACTCTAATAGCTCAAAGTTGGACTTTTTCTCCAGTCCGTTTGGATTCATGTCTTTGTAGAATCTCCTGCAAACATGATACATGAATACAATGACACAATCAGCGTTTGATTTTTCATTAAGGATAT
Source organism: Epinephelus moara (assembly GCF_006386435.1). NCBI lineage: Eukaryota > Metazoa > Chordata > Actinopteri > Perciformes > Serranidae > Epinephelus > Epinephelus moara. The sequence goes on from NC_065520.1 coordinate 6,841,830, forward strand.
TAAACTATCTCTAATCTTCTCTCTTAGATCTGGAACACACGCACCTAATTTCCAGACAACCAAGCTGTAGAGCCATCCCATCGCTGACTTTTGAGGCATACTGCTGCATATAGTCACTTCGTACCTGGGGATAAGCACACACACCTCCATGGACAACAGCCATGTAAAAAAATGAACCTAATCTAGAAATAAAGAGTTAAATGACCTCACTACTATAATCTCAAAATGAGTTGCAGTGGTATTACTGACCTGCTGGTAAAAGTACAGCATCGTGGTTCTGTCATCTTTAAATTTCTCCAAGAAGTCTGATGGGATGTATCTGATCCTCAGGTCATATCTGGACAAATAAACATCACAGTAAGCTTTGCCAAGTCATTTCTCTACACACATGTAGATTTTTACCTCACTTTCTTGAAGTAAGACAATGCATGCGACGAAGACTAAAGTACTGACCTCCACTCAGCTTCTAGGTGCTGCTGCTCGTAGCGCTGGGTGAGTTCAGACACAGTCAGGTCTGGGTGCAGCCAGTGTATCACCGAGGACTTGAGGTGTTTGAGTAGAAGGCCGTAGCATAAGGTGTATTTTATGTCTGGACCCACACAGCCACTGGACAACACCACTTTAACAACATCCTGGGATAGAAGTCATTACAGTAATGTCTCTGAGATGTTTCAGAATGTGAATGTGAGCAAACATTTTATTTATAGTTAACATGAAAGAACTCACAATGAGCCTTGTCTACTTAATAAATCATTTTCTTAACAATGACTATGCTAGTCTTATCTTCTTTAACCTGCAGATTTCACTTCCTTGTTTTCTTGTCTTGGAGTTTGGTGCAAGCAAGTCAGCAGAATACTGCTTCGTAATGTAAAGATGAAACAAAAGTGTGTGAAAGAGTACAGCTAGATACAGACAAGTACAAGGAAATACAGAAAATGCAGTTGAAGAAAGACAAGTAGAGCGCAGACAGATTATAGAGTACAGTATAGAAGAGCGCAGTAAAGTACATTACAACACATTAGAGTGCAACAAAGAGCAGCTGAGTAAGTGTATTCCCTCTTGGCCATCTTATACGCAGACATATTATCAGTTTCCATTTCTACGCAGATGATACTCATGTCTATTTAAGCTGTGATCCAACAAATAACTATCTGATAAATTGCCTTCATGACATTCACAAGTCGATGTCACGAAATTTCCTGCAGCCTAATGCTGACAAGACAAAGATATGGATCGTAGGACAAGATAGTGCTAACGTTCAAATATCAAACAGTCTTGGTTCTCTGTCCAACTTGATAACTCAAACCTTCAGTTTAAACAAACATGTAAATTCAGTGGTTCAATCCAGCTTCCACCATCTCAGAAATATCTCTGGGATCAGATCACTCCTTTCCAACAAACATCTGGAATTCATGCATTCATAACCAGTCAGCTCACCCAAAACTGTACTCGAAAAACATGACCACATCACACCAATCCTGGCTTCCCTACACTGGTTACCTGTTGCTTTTAGAATTGATTTTAAGATTTTACTGATTACTTAAAAAGCCCTTAGAGGCCTTGCTCAAAGTTACATTACAAATCTTTTCTTGCCCTATTCTCCTTCTCGCACCCTGAGATGCTCAGATGCATCTTTTCTTGTTGTTCCAAGGTCTAGATTAATTCACAAAGGTGACAGAGCCTTTGCAGTCAGAGCTCCATATTATTATCATTAGAGTATAGTATAATGGATTCAAGCAAAGTAAAGACATCAGTGTGCAGTAAAGTAGCCTACACCAGCCTGTAGCATAGTGCAGTTAAGGAGAGGACAATATGGTATCATACAATAGGGTACAGTGGTCCACAAGGAGAGGAAGGAGACATACTTTGTTAGACCCCATGCGGAAATTCTATTTTTTTTACTCTGATGTCATATACACACAGGCCCGAAATACACACACATGTACAAACAGGACAAACAGGAAAGTAAAAAGTACAGCCAAGTACAGTATCATAAAGTAGACAACAGAATAGCACGTAAAGTACAGCAGAGTACAGTGTAATATACCTTGACAGTCCATCCCTCCTCACAGCGGACCAGTTTGAAGTTCTTGCCCAGGTTGGAGCTGTTGCTAAGGAAACACACTTTGATGATCTTCACCGGGAAGATGCCGTCCCTGGTGACAGTTGCCGAGGGAGACAGATCCGAGGAATCTGACTGGCTGGTGGGAGACACGCTCCTCCAGGACAGGGTGCTGGTGTCACCCGACATCACACACACACTCAACACATACACACCCAGACACACACAGCGTGTATGCTACTGCTTATAGACATACATTGCTGGCTCACCAATATGTCACTCTCTTCTGTCACTCTCATACGGTCTCATTAAACACACACATGAGGAGATACATTGAAGCTGGAGACAGACAGGAGATGGACACAACAATCATTATATGATCGTGCAGTTGGATTTGAAGAACATTCATGCCTCAGTAAATGGTTCAGCTTCTGCTGTGATCTCTCTGTACTCACCAGTCTTGCACAAGCTCCACGGCTCAGCACCAGAAATTTATATTATCAGTCCCAAGAAGTGAATACAAGCCAGTGCCAGCAACTAACTGCATTCATGTTACTTTTTAAAGTGTAGATTTGGTCTTTTTTTGTCAGATTAGCAAAGCAGACTTCTCCGAAGCTGTGCCTGGTGAAGAATCGCGGTAAGCGAAAGAGGAAACGGTGCTCACGGGCAAATAAGGAAGTTGAAGAGCAGCAAACAGAAAAACTGACAGGACTGATGAAACCGCCATGTCACCCCATGTCTCACATGCAATGGCACAGTCCAGCACCAAACCACAACCCACCCCTAACTTTGCAAAAGAGGCACAGCCTACAGTGTACTCACTTACTGAGCTAAAAGTTTTGATGAGCTAAAGCACAGTACAGGTAAATACTGGGGATTTGGGCCTGAAGGAACATATTTTGTACAATATCCTTACCAACTATTTCAAGTAAAACAAGCACAATGTGTTGATCATTTAGAAGTTTGTAACCACACTATGCCATGTACATGTGGTTCAGACATTCATGGTCCTCAGAGGGTGACTCCAACTCATTTTGCCAATCCTCTTACTTTTTCTCTAGTGCCACCCTGAGGCTGACATATTGGGTTTTGAGTAAAAAGTTTCCACGACTATTGGATTGATTTTTTTGAAGTAGGGTTTTATGAGGTAGATGATGGTCAAGGCACCCTGGATTTGGAGAGGCAGACAAGAATACCACCCCTGAAGCGAAGCAATGTACAGCTGTGGATGGGGGCAGCAGCAAAACATATTTTTTGCCACCTAAAAATATCAGTACCAGTTTAAGACTGCGCTATATTTAGAATATTTCCACTGCTTTACCTCAGCATCAGACACCCCTTTTTGACAGGAAACTAAACTGAAAGTGAAACTAATCTATGCTCTCTTCAAAGCCACCAGACTCCACTGACAAAAATGGTAATTTAACCTCGCTGAACACAGGAGCTGCTGGTCCACTGCTGCCTCCTTTTTGGTGTTACTGTGTGATTTTGACACCAAAGTCACCCAATAACACAAACAAACTACCAATCCAGGCAGTGGTAGACCAGCAGCTCCTGTGTTCAATGAGGCAAAATTACTCATTTTTGCCAATGGAGTCTGGTGGCTTTGAAGAGAGCAATATAACAACTTTGTCAGTGGGCCGTCTGATGTAAAGTGGTGAAATTATTCTAAATATAGCATACACTTGAACTGATACTGATTATTTCAGGTGGGACTTTTTTAGGTGGCTAAAATGGGTTTTGCTACTACCCCCATTCACAGTAATACATTGCTGAGCTTCCATGATAGTACTCCTGTCTGCTTCTCCAAAGTTGGGGCAAGCTGCTGATGATACTGTAGGTACCTCATACAACCCCACTTCAAAACTAAAAATAAAAAACATTTAACTACTGTTACTGTACAGCACTGTTATGCCTACACACAGGTAGGTGGTGGGTTTAACCTAAACAGCCATGGTAAATATTATTTTAGAGTCATTTGGGGGTCTAATCAAATGCTTGTTATTTTGAACATTATTCTATTATTAGATAAAAGATGAAAAGCATCTATGCAAAGCTGCAGCCTGACTGAAGCCGTTCACATTCAGTGAGGCGCACAGTGTGGTGACCATGAGGCTGTTGGTGGAAAATTCTTTCTATTCTTTCAGATTCAACCTCAGTGGTTTTTTCTGCCTTGGCTGACTCTGAGACAGAGACAGGCGCCCCTCTTTGAGCGTGTGGGTGAGATTTGGGTCACAGATGCAGAAAGAATATGACCATGTGTGACAACAGACACAAATGTCTGGAAAAGTGCAGCCTTTGTTATTTTCAGAAAGCAGTTTGTTTCTTCTTTTGAATCAGTTTGATACTACTTACTGTCTTACTTTCATGGTGATACTATTTGTAGGATAATGCAGACACATAGATGGGAACTCACCCGTCTGTATGTTTAATCAGTGCAAATGTATTCTTGTATCAGACAGTTATAGAGAGGAGAGACAGATATCATGAACTACGTCTTCATTCCTGTTACTGACAGTCTTTACACTTTCAAGTGACGTTGTTCCACGTATCAGTACTTAGTGTGACATCCTGTTATGCGAAGTGCATTATATTTTTCACACTCACGACCCAACCTATTTTGCCTTGAACCCAGCCTGAGCTGAAACTGTACTTATAAAGCATTAATTTGACAGGGTGAAGACAAAGGGGGTGCAGAAAGCCCAAAGAGCATGGTGCATGATGAGAATTACTAACAAAATTTTTGAGTTAGAACTATTAAATTAGTTGCTGCGTTAGTTACAGTTCCTGAACTCAATTAAAAGCAGTGTTCTGCTACTTTATAATCTTGTTTTGGGGTTACATTTGGCCTAATTTCAAGGGCAAATTTTCTTCTCTTTAACTTTGTTTCTTGTCAGAGAAAATAAAGTAAAATAAAAAATAAAGTGTTGCATGGAGCTGATAGACCTCTCTTGAATATCACTACATAATTCAATAATCCATGGGGTTTATAGGGAGTTTGTGTCCAAAAGTAATGCACTTTCATACATCATTGCACTTTTTATTCACTATATTATCTTATGACTACATGTTTTCTTGCAGGGAGTAATCATTTAAGAGTGTCCAGTGTCTTTGCTTGAGTAAAATGTTGCAGGATATGTCACTGACATAAGGTTATTAATTCATTGACAACCTAATGTGAAGTGAAACCTAAACTGTCCGACAGAGGGCGCCACAGTCCATTTTGACACGCTTGATAAAAGGCTTTGAGTCAATGAATTAATAATGTCACCCCCCTGCAGTCATTGGAAGAAATCGACTTAACACGCAAGTTACGGTTCGTTGAATAAATCAGTGCATTAACACAAATTAGACCCACGGCTGACATTTTCTCAACAATAATGAGGCACTCTTCATTATTCTGTTATCTAGTAGACGCTTGATTTAATTAAGAATATTTTAATTAATTGGCTTCTTCCATCAAATTGCAGCAGTTGTACAATTTAAGACTTAATTGTAAACAATACTGAGACTAAATGTGACTACAGTATTTTGAGTGTTACATCACCGTGTGGATACATCGGCCACATATTTTCATTTTTTAGTCCATCTGTCCAACATGTCTCTGGAAAAACAGAGTAGCCTGCCGGAAAGGGAAACACTGGTACATTTCATTTACAGCCATATGGGAATTTAATCATCTATTTTAATCTCTGACTTTATCAGATGAAGCCCGTCGGCCGTCTACGCAGTGTGGTTTAATTAAGCTGTTAGTCATCAATGGGACGGTCCTGTGCTGCGCTGCGTCAAACTCATCAGTGACAGCAATGGATGAAGCGGAAGTTCGATGGATTTGTCTTCAAAGTAAAAGTGCAAAAATGACTGACACCAAAAATTAAAGTGCTGCAGTTCTGAAATGATACGTATCACACACATTTTCCTTATTATTTCCCATTAAAATTCAGTGGGTTTTCCCTCTGTCATTTTAAAAAAGTAAACTCAAAACAAAAGTAAAAAGTAAAAGTAAACTTAAAAACAGAACAGATTTACATCACTTAAAACTCAGTGACCGACAAAATACATATATAAAGGAATACAGTATGGCGCCATGAATGATATATAATTTATTTTGCAATAATTTTGTAGATGGTATGATAATAATACATATTAAATTTCCTTATTTAAGCCTTCTTCTGTAACTAAATAGTGTTCAATTCAATTCAATTTAATTCAAAGAACTTTATTTTTCCATTAGGAACTTCGTCTGTGAAGCACGACAGTGCATATTAAACAAAATAAATACAAATAGATAAATACAAATGTTAAAAAGTAGTAGTAGATATTTACTGTACCCTCCTGGACATGCATAACTTGACAGCAACTACCCAGCTTACATTTGTATGTGGGGCCCATGTGGGTAGTAAATGGGCTGAAAATTGGGCCCTATATTTGACTGTCCATGTGTTCCATATTGGCCCCATGCCAATTGCCCACATGGGTGGGTTTACCCAAGTGGGCTACGGATAAGATGCCCATTTCAGACCCATACCCACTTTGTATTCAGGTAGCCCCATCATGACCCATGTTGGGCCCACTTGGGTAAACCGATGTTGATAAATGTCATGGGCCCAATATGGAACCAGTGGACAGTTCCATATAGGGCTCATTTTGCGGCCCATTTAGTCTTTTCACTGAAATTAATTTGAATTATATTTCTCTAATTTCAGTTTCAATTTGCTGTGTCGCTGCATGTTAAGACATTTGTGTTGCCAAAACATGTCAAATAAAAAAATGTGGATAATGAAAAGGAGCAATCGTGGTGCTACAACTGGTTAAAAACAAATTGAGCTCAGATACATGCTTTTAATTGGAAAAGTGTGAGAGGAAGTGGTGTGTTACAGCGCCTCTCTTGACTCAGTGCTGCTGCTACAGTTGTGCACACAAGCAAAGGTGATGCCAACATCCGCTGAGACAGAGAGCAGTGCGGGACAATAGGAAGCTGTTAAAGGAAGGAACCACCTTTCTCACTTCCACATCTATTTTTTTTTCTATTTTAAAACAACAGCCTGTGTGATCCAACCAGTGCGCGCTGACTGTTATGTTCCAACAAGGCGGGGCTGACCCCTCCTGTCTCATTTGGACCGTCCACAAGTAGGATAGCCTGGACACTGAGGAGTGCTGCTGTTACTGCTGTTGCTGCTGCTGTTGTTGTTTTATGACATTAGAGACTCAGGCATGAATTCGGCCGAACAGACTGTAACGTGGCTCATCACACTGGGGGTCCTGGAGTCTCCCAAGAAGAGCATCTCGGATCCAGAGGCTTTCCTCCAAACGTCTCTGCAGGATGGAGCGGTGTTGTGCAAGCTGCTGGAGCGACTTAAACCCGGGACGGTGGACAAAGTAAGTGGATGGAGGGGTAGAAGACTGAGGAGAAGAAAAGAACCCATACTGAGCTAACTATTGGACATATGGGGTATTTAAAAACATGGGGAAATACATAAAAGCAGAAACACTGAGAAATCCCCTTTATCTACATGATGATTAATTAATAGTTAACATTCTTTGGCATAAGGGCACCTGAAAAAAACAATGTTTATCAGTAAAATGTTATAAGAATTTTAGAGTATCAGTGCCTTAAAAATAAGCAATAAAATATCCTAATTACAACACATTATTCATAAGAAAATATTCAGAGATCTGAGGCTTTGAAGTGTTTTTTTTTTTCTGTTTAAAAAAATCTAAACTGAAAGGAAATTAACATTTTAGGCACTTGTAGAGACTGAAATTGTTGTCGTATTACATATAAATCCATTTACTATATCACCTACCTGTTAACGCTACAACCTCAATAAACAGTCTATAGATAATCATAATATTGTTTATTTTTACTGTAGCCACATTGTTATGCTTACCTTTATGTGCTTTTCTTTTAATGTCAGTTGGTTTAATTCTCATTTTTCACTACTATTCAGGTTATCTGACTTTTTACATATTTATAATTTTCTCTTATTTCTATTTATTTTAGGGGAAAATATAAAAAGGGACAAATACATGCATGTTCCTGCAAAAATTAAGTTACGCAAATACATTTCTGTCGTATTTATAATAGGCTACCGATAGAAATACTGCAATACAACTTGCATTATGAAATGTATGGGCTAATTCTACCACTAATTGGGCCACTGGCTGTCAGGGCTCATAGATCCACTGGTCCTAACAAGCAGTGATATTGCTACAGCCTCCTACTTTACTGCATATGCTTCCTGTTGCTTGTTACTGCTGGGGCTGTAATAGGCTTTATCAAATGCCAGTATTTTGAATCTCTCTCTCTCACACACATACATGTACACACACACACACACACACACACACACACACACACACATACATATACACACAATGGACCATGAACCTGTCAACGTCATATCCTCCTGGCTTATCCAACTTCCCTGAGAGATTGTAGATCTCCATCAAAGTAGCTTCAGTTAGCTGCAGAGTGAGACAGTGCTTCTTTCAAAATAAAAGCATATCACGCTATAGGTATATAAAATATTAAAATGATACCTCAGAATTCACTGAAAATGACAGATATCCTTGACCACAATAAAAAAGTGTATAACTACTTACAATGGTAATGTATTTTTTAGTGAAAGTATAATTTTAAACACAAAATGTTTGAAACGTCTCTCAATTATTGCTTTACTTTGAAAGTTGTAACCGGAAGTTATCTTATTACGCTAGCTAGCTTGATACTGGTGAGCAGCAAGTGGCAAGTGCACTAGCAACGCCTGTAATAAGATTGTTTTCATGCGGAAAAATCCTAAACACTTTTCTTAAGAGTTTATTAATATTTTATCTCAGTATTTAAAGCTAATTCAGGCACTTTTTGTGTGTAGTTTTTCCAGGAACCGAGGGGCGAAAGCGAGTGTCAGAGGAACATCACCGAGTTTATTAAAGGCTGCGGGGCTTTCGGTGTGGAGGTGAGTTAATATATCAATAATGCATTACTTACACAGCATGAAGCCTAGAAGACAGATAACCCCATACCAGCAACTTACAGACCTATTTATCCTGTAAACCACCTTGTGAAAAATATCTGTCGTTCTGTTTATGAGTGACGTCTTCATGTTTGGCCGTTACTCCTGTTAACGGCACGAGACAGCAACAGGTAGTACACTCACGAGCGACCTGTATGGAGGCAGTTATGAGTGAATATGGCTTTGTTGGGATTTTTCATCACGATATTCGTTTAAAATTTGCAATTAAAATACAAAAATGTGTTTGTGTTAAACACTTTGTATTGTATTGTCTACGTGACGAACACAAAGGTGAGCTCCACTGAGTGATTCACAAGATAAACACAGACCATAATGTGTGTTACTCATATCCTCAGGAGCAAAGTGGGAGTGTTTTTAGTACTGCTTTCTGATATGTGTTTTAGTTCTTATAAATGTTTTGAATGCTCTTTCTTGTTTGTCATAGAAACTGTCAAATATAAGGTGGGAATCAGTAAATCAAAACAGGTAGTAGGGTGCGTGCATGTGTCTGAGTGCTTGCACAACAGTGGGATTAAGCCAGGCAAAGCAGCCTACTATTTCAGGATGTGTTGTTGTTGTTGTTGTTGTTGTTTTTCCAAAATTTATTTCACAATTAATCAGGGCCCGATATATTGGAAACGTTTCTTTGTTCGCATTCAGGTGTGACCACATGCCAGCTCTGTGTCAGTCAGGGTTGCAATGCTATTGCTGAGACAGTTTGATAACTGTCTCAGCAAATATCGCAGTTTCATAGTATCGTGGTATACAGAATTACAGAGTTATCATTATTAAATGAATGAAAACAGAAGGATTATAAATGTGTAAAAAAATCTGACAGGCAGTTAAGGAGGAAAGGAGTTGTGCATGTGCAAGTGAGATTCTCTGTCACTGGTTGTATTTCTTAATATTGTAGATAAGAAAATGTACACAAAGTGATATTCATATATTTTTGACCACTGATGCAGACTAACTGATTTGTTATGCTACTGTCACTGACCAGTATGGGGGTTGAACCCATGACCCTGGTGTTATTAGCACCACGCTCTAACCATCTGAGCTAACCAGCCTTCTTTTTGTTATGTGCTTTACGAAATTAGTTTCATAAATTAATCAGTATGGTAACTGTGTCAGTAAATATCATGAACGTGTTCGGGGAGAGTGTCCCAGAGGGAGGGGGTGCTTATGGAGAGGGCTTTGTCACCCCAGGTCTGAGGCTTGGTCCTGAGTGGTGGAGTCAGGAGGTTGGCATCGAAGGAGCAGAGACTATGGGAAGGAGTGTGGCAGTGGAGGAGGTTGGTAAGGGAGCTAGGAGGGGGCATGGTTATGGAGGGCTTTATAAATAAAGAGAAGAACTTTGAATTGGATGCATTTTGGGACAGGGAGTCAGTGGAGGTTCGGGAGGATAGGGGTGATGTGATTGCAGAAGCGGGGATGGATGAGCAGACAGGCAGTGGAGTTCTGGAGGTATTGGAGTTTATTTAGGACTTTGGATGATGTACTATAAAGATTGCTGTTACAGTGGTAGATCAGATGTCCACAGTATGACATTCTATTTTCTGCTGCAGATGCATAAAAATAACTTTATTTTTGTTGGGCTGCTATCACTGGCCAGTATGGTGATTGAACCCATGACCTTGGTGTTATTAGCACCACGTTCTAACCATCTGAGCTAACTGGCCTTTTGTTGTTTTGTGTTTTACGAAATTTGTCACGGAATTAGTCAGGGACAAAACAAAAAAACATTGCATTCATTTTGGATGTTTAGTCAAGTGTGATCACTATCCGGGTTAGCATGTGTGGAGGGTTTATATCGTAAACTGCTTGGCTCAAATGGGAGTTAGTTACCCACAGTGTGCATACTATTTGTTTCTGGAGAGCAAAATACTTTGTATTATCTCAAAGCATTACAGACTTACCCCAATGTGTAATGTTTGCATTTTGCGAAACAAAGTGGCATCCACAGCACTATTCCAGCCACTCTCCTCACCATGATAGTAAGGAAACATGAACTTTCAACCACGAAGGGACTCGAACCCTCAATCTTCTGATCCGAAGTCAGACGCCTTATCCATTAGGCCACGTGGTCATATAAAAGCTTTTGCTTTACAATTGAGCAATAGCATTTTTCCCTAAATAGTCCATGAAAACTGTGTTTAGTTGATTTATGTTACTAAATGTTTGTTTCTTAGCCATTCAGACATCTAAACTCATTGATATAGTGTTAAATATAAAAGTGAAATGTGCTCAAGAGCAGCCTGGAAAGGTTTTTCTTATGAGTAAATATGGCTGTGGTGGAAATTTATTTTCCAGTCAGAAAGCTGTGTAGTTTTGCAGAATTGTTTGGCACAGAAACTCTCAGCTGTAAAGTTGGAAACATTGAAATCGACACAGTATGTTTGGTATGTTTGTCTAAAAAATGTCTGTATTGTTATCAGAGCTCAAAAACATGTAGTAGGGTGTGTGCCTGTGTCTGTGTGTTTGCACAACAGTGGTCAAGCCAGGTTATGTCCTGCCCCAGAGTGGGTGTGTAGAGAGGGCTGGTGAGTAGTGTGGTACAAAATGACAACACACACTCTCTCACTCACTCACACACTCAAACACTATTGATCTTAGTCATGGAAAAAGCCATGTAATTATGGAAAAGAGCAGATTATGCAACACAGGAGTCCTGGGCTGTGGAGCTGTAACAAGGTTTTGCTCCCAACTTGGAAAATGATTTTGATGTCCCTGAAAGCCCAGTCAGTAAAAAAAAACACTGGCTTTGAGCCAAATCTTGAATCTGTGGCAAAGGAGAAATGGAAAGAGTATGAAATGATGAAATAGAGGAGAGGAGAAAGGGTGGGCTGACGTAATGCGACACACCAGGCAGTCAGTGGATTTTCCAATCAGGTTGATTAGAGGCATGTCAGCCATGTTGCTGGAAGCCAAGGCCTCCATTACCAGCAGCCTGACTGACATCAGCGTAGTAACTCTCCCAGACAGTCATCGGACAAGCAGAGGACGAGCCAGGTTGTCGGTCCAATAGAGCGCGAGTACAGAGTGGGCTGCAAGTGGCAGTGTGAGTGTGGTTGAGTTCTGACTTCATGATAATCAGAGCAACACAATTAATTGGATCATAAATTTGGCTTCTGCTATTAATTAAACTTAATCGGGTGGGATATTGATTCTGTGCATTAAGAGTCTGCTGCAGTAAATCAAGCGCTCCCTTTTGTCAGGTAAGCCGCACAGGCATTTGTTTTAAGCATGCTGTGATTATATGCTCTCTGCTTCTCACAGCTGCACGTGCACAACCTGCAAGATGAAAATAGTTAATAATATCCTTTATTTGGTTGTTAACTGCAGTGGCATTATTTATATTACTTATATTTAACTTCATAAAGACATTAATTTCATGACAACTATTCATTTTCATTCAAAAATGTACATAATTAAAGCAAGTTTTACTTTATTAAGTACAATGTGAAGGTAAGGACAGTTCTCTCTCTCAGGTGCAGTAAATGTAATGTGTTCTAAAGATGAAAAAATAATTTAAATAATAAATAATCTTTTATTTAGAATTACAGGAATGTAACTCCTTGTAATACTTGACTCTGATCAGAAATCAGCAGCAGCTCACGTAATTGAAATTCACGTACAGGGTGAGATGTACTCTGTGTTACTGAACCTGTTGAGGTCATGTCTTACTTCGTGATGATGACCAATTATATTGCATGAAATCTAAAATGAAACTAATTTTTGCGTGGATCAATAAAGTGTGATCTAATATTTCAATATCAAATGGACTTTTTCCTCCATTAGTGAGGTATAAGATCCTCTGCAAATGCCTTGCTGTGTCACCGACACTCTACATGTGGTTCTCAGATTTCAGTCATTTCCATTGATACATTATTGTACCTAAGGGAGCGGCAGCTAAATATCCAAACTGTGTGCAAACGTAACTCAAGTGCTGATACATTTCTACTGCGGCAGTGACTCAAAAGCCTCATGTTGTATCTCGGACCAGTGCCAGTGGGAAGGATGGAAGCGTGTATTAACTGTTGGGTCCATACTGCTCTGACTACTAATCAGCCTGTGAATATAAATCAGATGAAGTGGGTTCTTAAAAGCAGGACTACATTAAACACCGGTGTAGTTTTATCGGTATATTAAAGAGACACAATCTGAAAAGAAATTGGGATATAGGAAATCTTAATGTTCAGCTATTTCTGGCTGCTCTCAGCATGTAACCTTGGACATTTAAAGGAGCAGTGTGTAAGATGTAGGGAGATTTAGTGACATCTAGCAGCAAGGATTGCAGAGTGCAACCAGATGAAAGTTCTCCCGGTTAGAATTCCTTCTGTGTTGTTGAGGAAGTTTACACGGGAGCTGAATTATCCACAAAGGTCTCATACTTATTTACCATTTCTGCCAATATATTCCCCTAAATCCTGCACACTGGACCTTTAATTTGAAATAGCTGTCAAATCAGGATGTTTCAGCTCTGACATTTACGCAACATGTTGCTCCACCTTCACGCCTTGGGAATGTAGAAGGCAGTCAGTGTGTGGTATACACAAGATTAGGGGCTTCAGAGGTATTTTGATTATGGCTGTGTGTGTGTGTGTGTGTGTGTGTGTGTGATGGGGAGATTACAAGGGGAAGCTCAGACTTTTAGTAATCCTGCTCCAGACTGCAGTTGGAGCAGGGATGTAAACCCCCATGAAACTAAGTATTTCTTTATTTTTAGGTTCTTTGACTGTAAGTTGTCATGATGTAAATTTGTAATGAGAACTGATGCAAGCTAATTAAGGATAGGGTAAAGAAACAAAACCACAATTTTTAAACCATATTGACATGATGTGTTTTAGAAAATTGTTTTTCATTGTAGTTATAATGATCATGAGTTAAAGGTCTTTCTATTCCCACCACATCTCTGCGTGAGATACTTGCATGCAAATGTCAGGAAGGTTGCTTTGTGTCCTTGCTTCATGAATTTTATATGAATGTTTGTACACTACATGCTTTTCTTTTCTCCTCTTTCTCAAACTCCTCTTTGCTTTACTGCTGTTTTAAAATGTATATTATATTATTGATTTTGTTTTCTCCCCTTCAGCCTTTTGAGGTCAATGACCTCCTGCAGGGACTCAACTTCTCCAAGGTCCTAAACTCCTTGGTTGCCCTCAACAAAGCTACTGAAGGTAAGATGGTTGTTTTATGTGTATTTTTTAAGGCACATTTTTCACTGTTTTCAGTTTTCTGCTTTAGTTCTTCTTACTTTTTTTATTTCTTATTTATGATATTCTAATATATGCTCTGCTCTTTAGGTTTATTGTTAGTGTTAGTATCTTTACCTTACCAGGGTATTGAATTTTACATCTTTTGATTGTTTAACTCGACTGTTAACTGAAGCACTGTGTGCAGATTTAAGAGTTTCTGAGGACAGTGTGTGTGTGCCGCACTCCTCCCACTTGAGGATCAAGTCATTTGACTCTCTGAACACTCAGAGTCGCTCCTCCAAAGTGCTGCAGCCTCAGTACCGCAGCCTGGTGAGTTACCATGACAACGACAGCAACACATCTCATGAGTATTTTGACAGTAGACAAACACTGAGTGGGGTCAGATGTACAAAACTGATACCAGTCTGTTATGAAAACTTAGAAATTCATGTTTTTATGCACAGATTCAGTCAGCTCGTTGTAATTCTCCTCTTCCTCAGGACATGTCGGAGGGCAGTGGGTGCGGCCACGTGCTGGTCAAGGCGCGCTTTGCTTTCCAGCAGACCAATGAGGACGAACTCTCCTTCTCCAAGGGCGACATCATCAGCGTGAGCCGACAGGAGGATGGGGGCTGGTGGGAAGGCTCGCTCAACGGCAACTCTGGATGGTTCCCCAGCAACTATGTACGGGAGCTGAAGGGAAGCGGTGGGTGCAGCTAAAATAAACATTTGAGTCACACACGACTGTATATCAAACATTATAGTACAGCCAATCCTTCCAGTATGAATTTGAAGTGTGTGAAATTGTCTCAAAGTGGTGACACACACATGTTAAGGACATATACTGGGCTAATTATCCTTGAAACGTACTGTAACTGAGAGCTAATTTGTATGTAGCTCGCATTTTGGATCATTAGATGAGACATTTTTCACTTCTGTAAATCTTGAGACACAAACATATCTGAAACTTTCAACTTATTTTGATTTTTGCGTCAAACAGTTTATTCACAAGTGTGATTTTTTTCCATCAAAAATGTGAGATAATTGCTGCACTTGCACACTTTGCATCTCTGACTTCAAATTGACCACAGTTGAGGCTGCTAACTGCTGCCTCCCGTGCTTGTACGAGCCATATCCTCGTGGTCTGATTGTGATGGTTGGTTGTGCTGCTTTCTGAGGAGGGAAGGCAGGAGCGAAGGAAGGAAGCTCCACAAGCACACAAAGACAGGAAGCGCCAGGCCTGCTGTATAGAAAGGCACTTCCTGACTTGAAGCTTACAGCTGAAAACAAGGACCATGATAACAGCGCTCTGAGGAATGGCAGTAAATTCATATGACCGGTGGGAGTTGTGTGATGTGAGAGATAGCAGATTAAAACGCATGATGGTCTGCGGTTGTCTGTCAAGTAAACAGCGGTGAAATGGAGGCTGTGTGTGCCTGTTGTCTGGGTTTACTGACACAAATTATTGATATTGAGACTGACACATGAAAAGAGAAGCTATAGGTTATATAGCAGTCTTTGGACCTTCCTTTGTGTCTGCTCTAATACACAATCAAAAGAAGATCTAGGCAGAGAATATCTCTTTGTTTCTGTAACTGCACCCTAATTGTAGTTTACTTCCTCTCGTCAGTCAGATAAGTCTAAAAGTACATTAAACGGCTCGTTATTTAGGAAACACTCGTCGGTCTTTCTGCTTTACGTTGCAATGTCTGCAAAGGACAATGAACTGAAGGATATGACAGCATGCTCTATTATTGGCCATACAATGTTAAAAAAAGAAAAAAAACAGGACAGTGAAATGACATGTTGGAGTCAGTATGGTAAAGAGTTCAGTCATTGGTCATCCTACATTTTGTACATTAAAGGGACACGACATCACCCTGCAACCCAGTTCTTATATTTATTCCAAACCAAACATAAATATGTAATAACTGACACGTATAGAGACGAGCAGAACATGTGCTCATTTAAAACTTTTAGCACTTAAGGTGTAACTTGCTTACACCTTGTTCTTGTCTCCATTTGATATTTGAATTGTTTTCTCCTTCTGTCTCCTTTTAGACAAGACATTAGACAAGCCAAAGTCTGGGACACTGAAAAGCCCCCCCAAAGGTTTTGACACCACCATCATCAGTAAGACCTACTACAATGTGGTGAGCATCATACTCTTATAAAAGTGTGTGTGTGTGTGTGTGTCTGCATGCATGCATGACCAAATATTCTCACAGTCATGGAAAGAGGAAGAAAATCTACCGTTTCTCAGTTCTACCAGAATAGTTTCAGACTATAATTATCATGTTGAATTTGAATTAGGTCTGGTTTATTCATGATACATGTTAGACTTCTGGGGTAATTAATTCTGAAGATATCATTACCCAGAAATGTAATAAACATCTCCTTATTTATGGTTTCTATCTCTCATTAGAGTGATGGAGTGAACCAGATTAACAGATAGTTCTCACACGTGTGTCTGCTTCTGTGCAATCAATTATTTTTCATCTGCACATCCAGTAATGATTGTGTAGCTGTGTCTGCCTGTCCGTGTGTATAAGCATGTGATGGTGTGTTGAGTGTGCATGGCACCCCTGTGTGAGTGTGTGTGAGAGTGCAGCAGATGTAATGTAGGTTACTTCTTCCATCCCAGTGGTTTCTGGGGCAGCCTTGCCCCAGGGTTGGCTATGGCCTGTATGTGTGTGTGTGTGTGTGTGTGTGTGTGTGTGTGTGTGTGTGTATGTGTGTGTTTTAATAATGCAACAAGCTGCCACAGTCTCTCCAGGCAGTCCATTTTCATTTGGGGTACCTGAGTGTCTCTCACAGACCCTGCCTCAAGTCAAAGCTGTTCTCAGACTGAAACGCAAAACAAAAAATGATATGAATAAAAAAGTTTTTGTCTTTCTTCTAATGGACACAAGAGAAGCTTGTATAAGTCGAAGATGTAGCCTTTGGGCTTTTTTCTTTGTGTGTGTTTGTGCTGTTTTTTAAGACCAGGCCATGACCATTTCAAATTTGAAAACACCAGTGTTTTTTTAAACCAAAATTTTGTTCCCACTGCCTGCACTGAGCTCCTCTCTGTATCCTCTTACACATCAGTTTGCCATTCTTCTTGTAGCTTATACCTCTTATTATATTTCGCCAGAATGTCTGCCGTGTATCCATGTGTCCAGGATGTTGAAATCTTCCTGGACACGTGGACCTGCATCAATTTGTCCTAACAGAAACCCTGAGGGGAGACACAACACGTGTCTAGAACGCAACAATTTATTACCAGAACTCTCATTCCTGAGAGGCTGTGATGTTGTGGAGAGATTAGCCAATTAGCCTGTAGCGTCAGACGCATGGAAAGCAACTCGAGCCGGTGTTACAGCTCCCATAGGGTCTGATATCGCTCTCCATTATGCATCTCCTGGTAATAATCGAACAGCTCATAGAGTCATTTTGCCTTAGCAGGATGTTGTTGGCAGCAGGTCTTGTCTTACTTCTGGACGTGTGTTCATATTGATGTCAACAGCATAAAGAAAACAAATTGTTGGACTTACGACTTTAAAATATTAATATTTTCCTTTGTACTAATAATTAGAAAGGATATTTGGAGTAATGTTACATTGTATTTTAAGTGTAATATGTTAAAGTTGCTTTAAACCGAGCATACCTGGTGCACAAAAGTTGTATTATCAACTGGGTATTGTTATGAGCAAGAGCATACACCACTGCCATTTATAACTGCACTCATATCCCTCTCCATTACTTATTCTGTATATCACTCACTGCATTTAATATTAAAGCCTCTGTGTGTATTTGTGGTCCGTGTCTCTGTCAGGTCCTGCAAAACATCCTGGAAGCAGAGAGTGAGTATTCGAGGGAGCTGCAGAGTCTCCTGGGCTCTTACCTGCGCTCACTTCACCCCACAGACAGGTGGAGTTATTTTTACACTTTTACTGTTTTATTCAACACAGTCAGACTTTATAGGCAGCGCTACGCACACTGGCATATCTGTTGCAACACCTATATTATCTGTCAAGTTTTAGAGAGTGTAAGAACTCATATATGCTGCATATTTAATGCACATTTTACAAAATGCATGAATTATTATCCTTATATATTGGTGCTCCTCTCCTCTTTTCTCCTCTCCTCCCCTCTCCTCCGTTTTGCAGACTCAGCAGCATTGACATCGGTCACATTCAGGGAAATCTGGAGGAGATCTCGACCTTCCAGCAGATGTTGGTTCAGTCCTTGGAGGAGCATACAAAGTCAGTGCACTGATCTGTCTGCTACAGATGCCACTGAAACATGATAAACAATTTCTATGATACTATAATGGACATTTTTCTTTATTTTCTGCCAGGTTACAGACCAAATAGTTAATCAATTTGTCATGAAAACGATTGGTTGGTAGTTGATAGTGTATATATCGTACTAGGTTCACTGAACACAGTTTGACAGGTGAGCATAAAAGCTCTCATAGAGTCTCTAACTCTTCTCTCTGAAACCTGCACAAAACCCTGATAAACAGCTCAAGCTAACATCCTGTTTAACTTTCAAATACATCCTCTGGCTTCCCTTCAAAAAGGAGGGGGGCAGGCGAACTGTAGCTCAGACCTGATAGCGGCCTGAGTAGAGCTTAATGGAGGCAGTTATTAAAGCTACAGAGACATCTAGTGGTAGACTCATGTAATAGTCTGTTTATCTGAGCCCTGTGTGATCGCAACGTAGAGAGACTTCTTTTTAAAGGATTTTTCCTCTGTATTACACATCCTGTATTAAATCCTATAATTATCATCTGTTTAAATCTTTACCTTAATGTGTGATTTATTGCTGACAGTGGCAGTCGATATCTAATGGATGTCATTTGTGTGTGTAGACTCCCAGAGAACCAGCAGAGAATCGGGGGGTTCTTCTTGAATCTGATGCCCCAGATGAAGATCCTCTATGTGGCCTACTGCTCCAACCACCCGTCTGCAGTCAACATACTCACACAACATAGGTACAGTCAGAGATGTGCTGTGTTTTGTGTTTGCAGGCCTGTATTTTTTCTTGTGAATATATTTTGTATATTTGTATGTGTGTGTGCATCACAGTGAGGAGCTAGGGGAGTTCATGGAGTCAAAGGGGGCGTCCAGTCCTGGGATCCTCACTCTGACCACCAGTCTGAGTAAACCCTTCACCAGACTGGAGAGATACCCAACGCTGCTGAAAGAGCTGGACAGACACATGGAGGTTAGTTTAAACCTACCTGTCTGTGTTATTGTCCAAATAAAGCAATACATTAAAAAAAATCCCATTAATGTGTTCCTATACTTTCTTTTTCTTTGTCTCAGGACCAGCACCCTGACAGAGCTGATCTCATTGCTGCCATGATGGACTTTAAAACCCTTGCGGTAAGATACAAGCACACAGACACATAGATGGATCCTATACGTAGCAAACACCAGAAGACTTTGAAAAGGCTTTTAAAAGACTAAAGTCTGATATTGTCTCACATCTAAAGACAATGTGAGTTTTTAGTCACACACTGTAAGATTTTGCAAAGACTGGGGATCTTGCAGGGTCATTATTTGCAAGACAACATTTATTAGACAACATTTGCATTTATTTGTCTTTGAATGCTTCTCTGTATGTGTGCTTAGGCAAAGTGCCAGGAGGTGAGGAAGAAGAAAGACCTGGAGTTGCAGATATTAACGGAGCCAATCAGAAACTGGGAGGGGGATGACATCAGAACCCTCGGCCCTGTTCTCCACATGTCCCAGGCTACGGTCCACACGCAGAACTGTCAGGTACTGATCACAGTTTCCAAACAGTTGACCCAAGGAGGCTTAAAAGAGAAGTCATGGCATCATATAGTGTGATATAACAACACATGCACAGTCACACCTGGTCTGCACACGCTGAGAGACTCACTGGCTACCGCACGATCATACAAGATGGGAATGATTGGATCATTTCACTGAGGTGTCGGTCGGCCTTGGGTCAAAAATTGCCTTGAGTTTTCCTGAACAGGTGTAATGTGAATGTACGTAAAAAAGTATGTCGTTTTTGATTTTCAGGAGTCAAACGAACGCTACCTCGTCCTCTTCCCTCACACCCTGCTCATGCTTTCTGCCAGCCTGAGAATGAGTGGATTCATCTATCAGGTAAGTCATACTGTCTTTCTCGGCAGCATACACATGTGATTTGGTCCTTGGTCCACTAATTTATACACTGTGTGTTTGTGTGTGTCTCCACAGGGAAGGATGCCACTGACAGGGATGCTCATCTCCAGAATAGAAGACGGGGAAACCCTGAAGAATGCATTTGAAATATCCGGTCAGCCCTTTCTCTTTAGCTGGTTCTAATTGTTTAAGACAAGATCACTTCATCCTGATTTTAGCATGGCATCACAGGCAGATTCCTGTTGACTGTGCTTCCTTTATACTGGAATCTGTGACATCTTTAAAAGCAGCACCATCACTCAAGTAAGAAAACAACTGTGTGTTTGTCTGTGTAACCTCTGCCTGTTTGTTGCTCAGGTGGCCAGTGTGAGCGCATGCAGGTGGCATGTAACAGTCAGCAAGAACTACAGGACTGGCTCGACCTCCTCACCAAACACACACACACTCCAGCCTCGCACACACACTCGCACAAGCCCCAGTCCGTCTGTCACACAGTAAGTCTCAACGAACCAGTCGATCAGTTGAACCTCATGCAGTATCTGTCTCTCTTTCCTGTTTTCTACAACCTCTCCTCTGCTTCTCCCAGCTGCCCTCTCACCCAGCCACTCCATCCAGACACTCGGAGTCTCGTGGAGCGAGTACAGGAAACACCTACCACACCCTTCCCCATCCTTCTTCATTTGGGTCCACCCTCAGCAGCAGCAGTCCCATGTGGGGGCCCCTGGAGCAACCGAGCACCCCTAAACCCTGGAGCCTGAGCTGCCTTCGCCCTGCGCCTCCACTCCGGCCCTCAGCTGCTCTCTGCTTCAAGGAGGTGCTCAACATTGGCATATCAAAATGTGTCCTAAGTGTTTTTGAGGATGTTTTTGAGACCATAGTGAACAGTTTGATTGATTCCTCCTGTACATATTTCTGTATCTTTGTTTGTAGGATATGAGTAAGAGTCCAAAGAACATGAAAAAGCTGCTACCTAAGAGAAAGCCAGAGAGGAAACCTTCAGAAGAGGACTTCACTGTCAGAAAAAGTAAGTATGCAACTCAGCAAATACACCACCCCAATAGCAAGGGGAACAATTTGTCCTCTAACTGTTAAGAAAGCTGTGGGAGATGTTCTTTGAAATTCACTGGTGCAACAAAAACGCTGTCTTTCCTCCCCCTTCCTCCACCATCTCACCTCTCTGTCTGCCCTGTCCTTGTGTCTCAGGTACAGCGGCTCTAGAGGAGGACGCTCAGATACTGAAAGTGATCGAGGCCTATTGTACCAGCGCCAAGACACGACAGACTCTCAACTCAAGTGAGTGCACACACACATCCTCGTACTCACATACATGCTCACGCACTGTCTCATTGCTAACCCTTGTTTGTTCTCTGCTGTCAGCTCTAACAATGTTTTCTCTTCTCTCTCTTTTTATGTCTTTCCTGCTACCCTCCAAATATTTCTTTCATTAACTCCTTCATCCATATGTTTGGTTTCATTGTCCTTCGTTTATTCTGAATGATGTCTTACCCTTGCTTTCTTGAATTTGACATGATTTTTCCCACACAAATTGTTTTCATTTTATTTCAAATGTCCCATCATCCTTTATCCGATATGGTTTATACTCCTCTATTCATTCCCCCCACATTCAATTTGGTTTGTTCCAACCCCGTCTATTACTGGTTACGTTATGGTACAGCCTGGCAAGGGACCGACCTCATGCACAACCATGTGCTCGCTGACACCAGCCTCACCATCGCTGGTTTCCCCGGCAACCTGCCGTGTTCCGACCAGTCAGAGGACTCGGATTATGACAGTCTCTGGACCGCACATAGTTACAGGACTGCCTCATTTTCTCGTAAGATATCGGTGTCCGAACAATAGACACGCTAGTGAGCCGGCTAGATACAACTTAGGATAGACGTATATAACTGTGTATCTTCCCAGCCTTTGACCTGCTGTGTGTCAAGTATTTGTCTGAGTGTATGAGCCTGTATGAGCCCCATAGTACAGTCTATTTAATGGCTGGATGTGTTGTAACTGCAACCTGGAACCCCATCAGTGTCCAAGCCTATCTATGATGTCGTCCCCTTTGAAGTTAAAATGTATGTTTGTGTGCATGTGCATGCGCAAGGTTTAAAACTTACACTGTTTTCACTGTTCAATCAGGGTCCAGCAGGAAGGATGTACACATGTTGTTCCCAGACGAGGAGAAGATCATAGTGGAGGAGACCAGGAGCAACGGACAAACTGTGGTGGAGGAGAGGTGAGAGACGACAGGGGAAAGGTGTGCTTATTGTGTGTTAATGCAGGTAAGTGAGGCTGTGACAGTGGTCCCTGTGGGGAAGAAGAGTTGCTGCAGCAGCTCTAGTACAAATATAGAAAGGGTTGCCAAGTGTCAAAGTGCAACGTAGGACATAGCAAAAATACAAAACATGCAATATATGAAATGAGACATTGTGTGAATGAAGCTGCAGTCAGGGTGTGATACAGTAAAGCTGATGTGTTCCTGCAGGAGTCTGGTGGACACTGTGTACAGCCTGAAAGATGAGGTCCAGGAACTCAAACAGGTGAGTCTGTAGTTTATAAAAGGTGTTACTAACTGGGACTTCTTATCAGGTTTCATATTTGTTTTTTTCATACTGGTGCTCTTTATCCTTTCATCCTCCTCTCCTCTGTCTTCTGTCTTTGTGTCACGTCTCCAGGACAACAAGAGGATGAAGAGGACACTGGAGGAGGAGCAGCGAGCGAGGAAAGAGCTGGAGAGGATTGTCAGGAGAGTCCTGAAGAGCATGAACGACCCAACCTGGGACGAGACTAACCTCTGAGATCAACATGTGTCTGATCATAACGGACGAGACCGACGTCTGACTTTGAAACGACCAAATGAGCTGTTGTTCATCCGGCGTGGACACAAGCTGCCAATACTTCATTCAACATGTCCTCACCTGCTTTGACCTTCACAGTGACCTGTCTGTACCAAACTGTGGACCAAGAGGAAACACCTGCCAGCCATTAGCAAAGCCATCCCAACTGACCGTAAAGCTGTGATGCCAAATTAGCTGGTAGGCATGATGACGTCACTTCCTGTCACGCTCCTTTACTTCTTTCAACAACCTTCTGTGGAGCACTGACAAACCAATAACTTTCCCTCATCCACGCGTGTTTGTTGTAATCCCTCCTTGTGCTTATTTGCATTAAGTGTGAGATTTAACCAGTATTTTATTGACTGAACTGAAGACCTCTATTTCTATTTTATGATATAAGTTACTGAGTCGAACAAACTATTAAGTTAGTTTATTTGTTATATCAAACACAAATTGTTGTCGGAACCAAATTTTAAAGTCAACCTAAATTTACCAGCACTCTTCAGTGACAGGATGAGATTAAAGTTCTCTGTGCGATGTAAAGATCATCGCAACTGTGATGAAGAACACCAAGCTTTACATTTTGGAACAGACCACCAAATTACTTTGTGGATCCACTGCATTGCTTCATGGGATACGAAGCAGATACCACGTCTCAAAAATGTGACGTACTGTAAAATCATCTTGTTATTGTCAAAGGGAAGCAGGAGGGAGATCTTCTCAGGAATTTACTCGTCCATCAGGGAGTTTCAGCTTTCTGCTCCAGATTAACTTCTATTTCAAATTTCATATTTTTGCAGATAGACACTCCAAACAATATTTAAAGGTTCAGGATGATTTTGAATCGTGTTATTTTCAAATAGAGACACAGTCAGAAACTGCACTGAACTCATACAGAGCACCAAGTCACACAGATACCATCACAGCTCATTTTCAGTTTGTCTTAACCTACAGTGACTCAGCTCGCTGCTCTTTCTGTTCCTAAACCAAAGCAATACAACACTGGAAACTGTTTTTTTAATGATGTTTATGATGTCAATATGCAACTTACTGTAGAATGTTTTCTTATTTTTATATTTGTGATTGTGTTTTTACTGTTATCAGCTGCTTTTGATTTGTAACACCACTTATTTTCTACTTGACCTGGTTGATCACACTAAAGATGATTTGTACAGAGAAGCAGCCTATTTCTCATCAACGTCAGGAGACGTGCCTTGGGGAGAAGAACATTTCCTTTGCTAAAGTTACGAAGCATCAAAACTTCACCAACTGAAATAGGCCTATAACTGAAATTAGAAACCACGCTAATGCAAGCTATGTAATTCAGTATGTCAATTATTGATTCTAACTTATGTATTTAACTGAGAGTGACTGATGTAAATGTATTGTGTGTTCAGTTGTTACAATAATGAAGGTGATTACACTAGTTACTATGACAAGAATCATCCCCCCTCTATTTATTTATTTCACCCATTTGTCTGTGAATAAAATGTTGACTCAAACAGTTGAATCTTCTGTCTCTAGTAGATCTTTATCTCTGTTTTGTTGTTCAAATATTTTTACTGAGGTAATATTTCAAATGCAGGACGTTGACTTGTAACAGAGTATTTTCACAGAGTGGTATTAGTTACTTTTACTAGAGTAACGGATTTAAATACTGAAAGACTCCACTCACATAACATACCTGCTGCTGTCAAAGAGCAGGTGAGATAATAACACACTGTTAAAATCCCCAAATATGAGCCCAGTTATTAATGCAGTCAGTTTCCTCTGCTGAGCCAAGCTTATCCAAAGCTGCGTTCAACCATGGGACAGCAACGTATAGGTGGTCTTGCTGTCATCAGCATCGATGCAGAACTCGCTCAGACACACACAGAGGTGAGATGTGACTGTAAGATCACACGTGCACAAAATGGAGGTGAACGATTCCATGGTTGCTATGGTTTGTCTCCAGGTGCATCATTTATACAAGATCATCATTATAACACAAACAAAACCGAGGACGGTCCACAAAAGTTTTTCACAGGCTTCAGTCGACGATTTCTTCAAAATTTCATTTTAACAGTGACTCACTGAAAGACACTCAACTCACTTCCATCATGCAAACTGTAAGATTTATACTCTTTGGCTGTTTTTGTGTTTGTGTGTGTGTTTTAACTACGAGACTGTAAGTTAACTAACACATTATCAACAGGCTCTGATCACCATATAGATCTGAATGTGTGAACACTGAAAAAAAATTCACATTCAGCTTTTAAAATGCAAATAAACACATTTAATATTTAATATTTGATATTTAAATAAATTCAGATACATGGTTTTCACAGTAAAATATTTCAATGCTATGAATTCAGAGGTGTTTACATTTGAATATGAAGTATTCAGTGGCTGTAAAATTAAAAGCCTTTATATTTTTTCTCTTACTTGCTTTCACACACTCCCCCCACTCCATGTGTCACATGGTACACAAAATATATTGAAGAGGAAATCAATATAGCCTATATATATTATATTGATATTTATTCGTTGCAGGGAAAACTGTACTGATCAATTCATCTGCTCAATTAAAAATAACAAAAATCAAAATGGCTGCCTCACTGATGAAAATCATTTAATCTTTTGATGTTTCTCATGAAAATCATGAAATAATTAAATCATTTAAGTGCAGTAAAGGACTAACAGGCGAACATGCTCATGAAGTGTAACGTCATTTTCTAAAGGGAGGTTCAATTTCTGGAGAAAATTGTGACATGAACTTTGTATCATTCAGTGCTGTGTATCATTTACTGTACTTGTGAAGCCTCAGTCTAACATGAGTGTGTCTTGTAGCTGCGTGCTGTGCCCAGGCTGGAGAGACAGAGGCGGCGTGTGGCCCGCAGGAAGAGGTCATGCTGCAGCCATGACCAGGTCAGACATTTGATGTCCCACACTGTTGTGAATGTAACCCTTAATAACTAGAATCAGACAGCTTTACAAATGTTTCATTTGACAAGGTGGTCCTCTGCAGAGCGTCTGATGTCTTTGTCTCCTGTCAGATTATAAAAGTATGTTGTTAAATAACAAGTTTACTGGAGCCTGACATCCTCCTGTGTGTTGCTGACCTTCCCCAGGTGTCCACCTCCGAGCAGAAGCACCAGCCCTTTGCTTCTGCTGCTGCTCCTCCCCAGAAGAGGAAGAGGACCTCCGTGGCTCGTCCTTCCGAACCTTCGGAAGCTCCAGAGGTGGTCAGTGCTGTTTCCACGCCTCAGCCCTCCACATCGGACACTGACATGCTGTCTTTTTTAAATCTGGTCCCCAGGCCTTCAGCCACCATCTCACCTGACGAGCTGCCAGCGTGCTCCGGTGTGGCCCCCGGCCCCCAGCCCTCCACTGCTCCGCTGCCTGACGACGGCCCTCTGATGATCCACAACCGCTCCGTGGAAGAGTACCAGCGGCTCTACCACGAAGTTGTGGACCCCATGCTGAGGTGTGTTTGAGTCACAATCATCTTTCAGTCAGATCATCATGACCTTCTTCAATAATTATTACTTCAGAATCATATTGAAGCTTTTTAATCACATGTATCGTTATGATTTAATTTCTGTTTCTTCTGCTCCTCACGGGTACAAGAATGGCCGGCTGCGTCCTTACAGTCTGGCGTTGGGGAGGTGCATCAAGCGGAGGCTGTGGGAGCGACTGGAGCGTCCAACGTTCACTGAATCAGTCACTGAGGACGGACTGGTTCATGTGGACGTGTCATACGGGGTTGAACGCCATTATCCCCTGTATGACGTGGACACTTCAGGAGAGCCCGAGCCCTGGACACCGCCACACGCCAAACCATCTTTCGCCTCCTTAGTGTCCAGCTCCATCCTACACTGAAACAGCTATGGCCAAACCTCCTCCTACAGCCTCTGCCAGCAACCTGCAGCTGCTGCCTCCACCTGCTGGTTCTAGCAGACAGCTGTTGTCAGACCTCCACCTCCAGCCTCTGCCAGCAACATGCAGCCACCGCCTCCACCTGCAGATTCTGGCAGACAGCTGCAGTCAAACCATCTACAGCCTCTGCCAGCAACCTGCACCACCACCTCCACCTGCCGGTTCTAGCAGACAGCTGTTGTCAGACCTCCACCTCCAGCCTCTGCCAACAACATGCAGCCTCCGCCTCCACCTGCAGATTCTGGCAGACAGCTGCAGTCAAACCTCCACCTCCAGCCTCTGCCAGCCACCTGCAGCCACCGCCACCTCCACCTCCAGCCTCTGCCAGCCACCTGCAGCCGCCGCCTCCACCTGCAGATTCTGACAGACAGCTGCCAGTCAAACCTCCATCTACAGCCTCTGCCAGCAATCTGCAGCCGCTGCTTCCACCTTCCGGTTCTAGCAGACAGCTGAGGTCAAACCTCCACCTCCAGCCTCTGCCAGCAACCTGCAGCCACTGCCTCCACCTGCCGGTTGTAGCAGACAGCTGCAGCCAGTCCTCCACCTTCAGCCTCTGCCAGCAACCTGCACCACTACCTCCACCTGCCAGTTCTAGCAGACAGCTGCAGCCAGACCTCCACCTTCAGCCTCTGCCAGCAACCTGCAGCCACTACCTCCACCTGCCAGTTCTAGCAGACAGCTGCAGCCAAACCATCTATTGCCTCCCAAGTGTCCAGCTCCATCCTACACCAAAACAGCTACGGCCAAACCTCCACCTTCAGCCTCCTCCAGCATCCTGCGCCTCTGACTCCTGCCATGTCCCCATGCGAAGACCTCAGTGGAACAGCAGGGACCAGAGATACACACATAAATATAACCTTTCAGATAAAATGATAAAACAAAGCTTTGTAATAACAGCATGCCTGGCCTAATAAATTAAACCCACCTTTCTCTTAACTATCTGTTGACATCATCTTCTTCACCTCACAGGTATTTCAGACGCTGTGTGAAAGAAGAGCACACACCTGTCAGCATGAACCTGGCTGAACTTCATCTACCAGAGACAGCTCCTCTTCCTCCACTCGTCTGAACTCAAGGTAGTGTGGAGCAGGCTGGTGTATAGCACTATGACATATTTGGTAGTTTCTCAGTGTGTCGTCATGAATGTTCAGTTAATCTGATCTTTGAATGCATGTTAGAAATGGTCAAGTCTGTAGAAGTCACTGAGTGAAAACAGGGATGTTATATATCTGTGTAGTAGAAGGTGTTAGAATAATATCTGAGGTGGGAACTCTGTGTGGTTTTCTTCAGGCCCTGATGGACTTCAACATCCACCAGGAGCTGATCAACGGCGAAGAAGACCAGAGATGATTATGCCTCCTCCCCGTGCAGAGATGCTCCCATTCTCCCTCCCTCCCACTCTCCCTCAGTCTAACTCCCACACTCAGTGCCCCCTTCTCTCCCTCCATCCATCCACCCCTCTCTCCTCTGTCACCCCCCTCCAACCCAACCGGTCGAGGCAGATGGCTGCCCGCCATAGAGCCTGGTTCTGCCTGAGGTTTCTGCCTGTTAAAAGGCAGTTTTTCCTCGCCGCCGTTGCCACAGCGCTTGCTCATGGTGGGAATTTGTTGGGTCTCTGTTAACTAAAGAGTATGGTCTACACCTGCTCTATATGAAATATAAGTAAATTTGACTTGATTTGGCTTTAAAATGCTTGTGTGTGTCTTTCACTTAAGTCATCATGTCCACAGTTAGAAATGTCAATATGCCATAAATACAAAGTCGTTAGTTTTTCAGTTTCTGATAAGCCATCGGCAGAAGCTAACAGCATGTATAAAATAATGTTATAAACCAGTAATAAAAGATTCCTACAGTAATCCATTAATCTTGTAGTTGTAAATGTTCATCATTTGTTTGTAAATTGATTTTGTTCTTGATGCTCTGCAGCCCTTTTCCACGAGTTAAGTGATCAAACATTTATCTTGTGTGATGACTACAAAAGTTTAATAAACTCAAAAAGAAAAGAAAAATAATAGTCTAAATACAAACAGTCGCAATGAAGCAACACATAACGCTCAGTGATGGTAAAACGTACAGAGTCTATCTGATCATATGAATTTTGATGGATATTTTAAAATGTATTTAAACTCAATATACATGTTACATTTATACATAGTTACATATGGACTTGATCTCAGGTGTTTTGCAGGCTGATTGGATCAAACTATAGATGAGGGGAAAATCACCACAGTGACAAACTTGTACAACTCAGCTACGGTGCTTAAACAGTTATGAATTCTTAAGGATTTAAGACGATACTTTAAGTCTAATTTAATTCAACTATAGTGTCACTCAATATGCAAAAAAAACTTTGACTTAATACTTTTCTTTTATATTTGAATACTTTCCCATCTTTTCCCAAGTCAAACAGCGCCCCCATGTGTCAGTGGTCAAAGTGTGGTATTACACCCTGACAGAAATCAACGGCAGGTGAAAGTTGCCTCTTTTAATTAAAATACAGTGAAGTATCAAACAGTTCAAAGCGGCCTCTGTAAGGACACTCTGACACCTTAACGGACACGTTCCCGGTAAATAAACTTTATAAAAATAGCATTTTACAGTACAAACAGCATAAAGTTAACAACATAAGTTACTTTAAATGAAGCAACAGTTAGCTTCCAGGTAGCCGTAACGTTAGCTAGTTTTCCAGTGTTGCTAATGATATCGGCTAACATGCTAAGCTAGCTACAAGCAAGAGCCACAGAGAGAGGAAACGAAGACTGTCAACGAAGAAATTAACTGTCAAAGCGGAAGAGGACTCTGTCAACAAACAAACAAACAAACAAAATGACTGTCAAGAGGAAGAAGACTTCTGTCAACAAACAAACAAATAAACAGAGACTGTCAAGAGGAAGAAGACTTCTGTCAACAAACAAACAAACAAACAGAGACTGTCAAAGCAGCAAGTGCAGTTGGACATCAGTGTCTACTTCATCTCCATGACAGAAAGATGAATGGACTTGAACAACAAATGTAAGTCACATACACTCTATCTGTCTCTCTGTCTGTCTGTGTTTGTCTCTTTGCTTTATTTCCTGATGTTTAAATGTCCCGCTGTGGCTGCCTCCTGTGTGTGTTTAACTCCTTGCAGTGTACTTGCTGATGTTATGTAGGTTATTGGGGCTGTTTGTCTGAAGGTGTTGTGTTGTTGCTGCTGTCTGCAGAGGCTTTGAATGATGTGACATCTCTCTAGTTTTGCATTATTTGGTTGTTTAATCAGTCAGTCACCTATTGATGGTGTCTAATATGTGAATGGACCTATGTGGGAATTGCTTTGTATTTAAGCTTTGCTGCATTATGTGTATTGAGCTAAGTAACTCTATAGGCTTTATAAGCCATACGTTGTGTACCATGCAGACAGGTAACAGTGTGTAAGTCATGTATTTGATACATGCATTGATACTTTTTGATGTGAACAAAAGGTTTTAGACCTGTGGATGTTTCCTCAGTATTGATGTGTACCTGCAGCTTTGTAGTACTGCATATATTTCTATTGTTTGAGAAATCATACAAACATGTTTAAGTCATGTAGCCTATCTTTGATATGTGCATTATATTTGATGTGAAATATCATCACTTTGTATTAAAGTTCTGCTAAAATGAGGCCTTTATATCAGTTATTTTAAGTGGCCTGAGTCTGTCCCCTGTGGATTAGATGAGCTAGAACCACTACCAGGTGATAAAACACAATCCACAAAATGTACTTGAGCAGTTTGGCAAAACACCTCAAATTAGCCTTTTACTATTTAATAGCATTTTGATCAGTTTAAATATCCTGGAATCAGCTGTGGTGTCGCAGTCAGTGACATTGTGATGTTACAACTTGCTGCACTTTTGTTTTTCTGTGTATGCAGTGCTGAATAATTAGAATTTTATTTCTTAATGCTATGCATGCCTTGTCATATTGGTGAAAATGCTCTTAACATTTTCATGTTTTCTTCAGCTCTCTCTGTTTTCCTGCCTGTGTGAAAACAGTGTTATCTGATATAAGTAGAAGGAGCTGAGGAAAAGAGGGAACTTTAGATAATGCTAGAGTTGTTTTGCATGGTCGGAATAGGTGTGAAGAGCAAGGTAAAAGGTGTTGTATACTTTGCTGAAGTCTTCTGCAGCTCTTTATCTTACTGGTTGCTGTTGTTGTGTCTCCTTGCACTGTTCTTCCCTGCAATTTTTGAAACGGATCCACTTGCCAAGTATCACAGAATATGTCTATATCTTTATTGTGTGCAGTTCTTGTAGCTGTTGAAAAGTGACACAGTAAACAGTGAGACTTCTGTCTGTTTGAAATGAAAATATGAGCAGGAATATATAAAACTTTAAGCCGCTGAGACTCAACTTGCAAGTGACTGATTTATGGAGGCTGTATGGCTGTACGGTGACATTTAGGTACAGGATTAGAGACGACGTACCATTTTAAATTCACATCATAAAGGTTTTTGTCAAGGCCATACTGCAGGCTATTGATGACAGTGTGCAGGACACCAAGACAGAAAGTGGATATTTTAATTTGACAGTAATTACCCGTGGTTTCAGTCAGCTACAGTACGTTAAAGGTGAGACGCCTATTGTACACATGTATTCATTGTAAAGCCTCCATAAAGAAGTTTATTCTTGGATCTGATCACCACGCATTCATTTGTGATGTTTCACAATGCATCACTGACAGTTTGATAGCTTCCATGTTAGATGTCTGTTATCAATGCAATCAATAACATCACATGGCGAAATTGCCAACAGGTTTTGGCAGGACACCAGTGAAAAGCATTATTCCCATAACAACAGAGGAGAAAGGAGTCTTTGTGGAGTTGTCCTTACTAAATTGACAAGGCCTTTTACAGCCTTTGATACAGGGCTGGCTGCTTCGCACAATGGAAGGCATATAAATTTGCAGATGTCGTCTGGAAAGCTCAAATGTCAACGCTTTTCACAACAGCACCAGGGCCCTGCTAGAGGAATAATTGATTGGTTCACCTTTTGTCTCGAGCCAAATATTCATCCAGGAGGACAAAAACAGGAGGCAAAGCAAAAGATGAAAGAGCATCTTCTGCAGTCAGCGTGTGCTGACGCTATTCATCTCTTTCCTTTTAAGAATAATAGTATTTTCCCCCCATATTTTAGAGGCCACTCATGTAATACATATGCAGTGGTGCACCAGTTGGATGTGTGGTTAAGGCTTTTCAGCTTCATATCAAACACTTTATCGTCCCTCCTTCTGGTACATCTGGTTTTGTGATACTAAAACTCGCACCAGTTACACAGCTATGTCTGTACCATAATCATAACGTACTGTAGCACCCAAACCCCTGAGTGAACTGAATTCAACAAGGATATGTTTTATTGTTTATAAATTCAACTTTTTTTTTCTTTCAAAAATCCGAGAAATGTTTGCGTAGTTGGAAAGTGTTGTGGGATCTAGGCTAGCACCTGGCCTGCTGGAAGGGAGGTTATCTCTTCATCCCCCAAAACCAAGTAACTTATTACTTCATCATTTATCTGTAATACCTAGAAGAATAAATAATGAACTTCATTATTTCCAGGGCTTACAGTTGCTTACAGTTAATGGACAACATTAATTTTTACATCTTGCACTGTCATGAGCATGAGCCTCTTGTCCATGAGTAGATGCACGCCTCCTTCTGCGTGATGATTCAGTTGGTGGGTGTAATGGAAAGAAAATAGTTCCTACATGAAACTGCTCACAAATACGTCTCTGGAAAGAGACATGTTTCAAATGTATTGTTTTAGCGCTTTGAGCACCACAAGCCGAGTGCCATCTAGTTCCATTAGGCTATATGTGAGCAAAAGCAGACATCTGTACATCTCCAACTCACACAAAAACAATCTAGACTAATAAATACAGCTACATGTAAGAGGTAAAACATGTATTTTTGATTTTTGTCCCTTTAAAGCACTCACACAAATCAGAGCCAAGAAGCAATCATTAATTCTACCAGCATCTCTACACACACCTAGAGGTCTGCAGAACAGTGAACTAGACACACACTATCGACAGCCTCATTGTAGATTAAATGACAGTGAGTTACTGGGGTTGTATTGTTTTTGGCCATGAGCCCAACAGGTGTGTGAAAGGTACTCTCACAACACACAAACACACTAAACTCCTCTGGAGTCGTACAGTACCTTTCTGTCTCCTCACTGTGTTCAATAGCTAGTGATAATTTAGATTTGACTTGTATTGTTGCATTGTGGCTCCCTCGTCTTTCTCCCTCTCTTTCCCTTCAAAGCCTTGCCATGAATTTTCAGCCTCTGCAATTTTCCTCTCCAATAGCAGAAAGGAGCAAAAGAAAAGAGAAAGAAAGATGACAAAGACAACACAGGACTCCTCTCTTCCCCCGGCCCTGTTATTGTACAAAATAGCCAAGCAATAGTTTTTTTGTCATTGGTTTACTCCTAAAAGCCCATTTGACGTCGGCCCTGAAAAGAAAGCAATAAAGAAACCTTTTCAGTGGCGTTGAATGAGCGAGAGAAGGAGGAATGAATCCCTTTGGGACGTTGCGCCCAGAGAGGCCTTTTTATTGTCTTTGCTCTGGTAATCAAATGGAGCTGAAATGAAAATGGAGTTTTCTATGAAAATAGGGGCCTTTGTTGGCTTTGGAAGGCTAGTAATTCATAAACAATAAGCCGGCTCCTTTTGTTTGGGTTATAATATATTCCTGCTGCTCTGAAAGAGGTCTCTCTCCGCACACACACATACGCACACATGCACACACACACACACATTGAAGCCAGGGTAAAAGCCAAAGCGAGGCAGCAGGGGAAGAGAGAATATAAAAGGAGGCAGAGAGGCAGGCTTTCCATTCATCCTCCTGGCTGAGAGACGGCAGGATGCTCGACTCCTCAACTCTCCATCCTTCACCTCTCTTTCTCTGTTCGCTCCATCAACCTCTTCTCTCTGTTCTGACTAACAGCCTCTCACACCTCTTAGTCGTTTTTTTTTCCCCTGCAAAAGTTTAATGGGGTTGACTGGGCCAGCCAACAGGTGTGTGCTGATCACTTTTGCTTTTTCCAAGGAAAGGACTTCTCCTTCAATCGCTGGATTGTGTGTATGGGTCAAAGCATCTCTGATTTAACTTTTTTTTCTTAATGCTGTCTCTGGTTATTGAATTTGCCCCTAAATACTGGAGACACAAAGGAAGACGAGTGATGCAGCCTCTGAGATGACAGAAAACCTGCAACATCAGCAGCATGATGAGATGATGCCAAAGTCCTGCAGAGCAAAAACATGGACATTTTACTGTTCTAACTTCAGTGGAGCAACACCTCAGTGTGAAGAGAGTCATTTGTCTGGATGGTTTAACCCAGAGACGGGACAACAACATGGGTGTTTTAGACAGAATGACACCTGAATGAGTTTGTTTGCCAATGGTTGGAGCTCCAAACAACATCTTCCCTGAGTGTCTGGAAATCAACCTGGTGAATTCCTTTCTTCAATGGAAGAAGACACTGAAACACTCATATTGCCATACTTTGCACCCTCTGGATCAAATGAAGTTTGCAGATGAGAACCAGGCACTTTTAAACGCAAAGGGATTTGGATATTTACAAAAGTATGGATTTGGAATGAGCCAACATGACGTAAGTGCGGCATTTTGCATATTTCATACCCTGTATTTTTATTTCATCTCAGCATTTCTTTACTTTCTTTTAGTCTTTAGTCACCAGAGAGTGGAAGAGAAACTTTTATTTCCTCAGATGTCCACAGTGAAAGGGAAGTGTTTTTTTTAAATTGAAGTAATCTCAAAAATTAGAGCTGCCAAATGCAAGTTCCATGTGTTCTCTCGATGATTTTTGCCAAATATGTTTTAGAGGGAAATGTAGTCACGGTCAAGGTGGTCATGATGGATAATGAGTGAACAGAAGTCATGCTTTAAGTCAGCGTCATTTGAACTCATACCACACAGTCTTTCTAAAATTTTAAAGTGTATTAAGTTGCCTAAACATATTAATATCAATCATGCTTAAGTTGTAACAGTTGTTATGTTAGCTAAACAAATGATCGTTATGCAGATGCTTTTCAAATTAACATTATGTGCGTTTGCAGATTTGTCCATGACTATTGTTTGTGCTCATTTGGTGTTGCAGATTAGTTCGAGCAGATCTATGTGCAGCTATTTGCTTCCTCGCTCAGCCACTCTTTAGTCATGTGACATATGGTGCCATGTGGGCGTGTCTTTGAATGAGTTTGCAGGAAGCAGTTGGACCCTTTTTAATTAATACAGACGGGAGACAGTTCCTCTGCTGCCTCCGCCCCTCTCACAGCCTAACTTCTCATAGAAGGCTACATGCTTTACTTATGTTAACATAAGCTGCTGTGGCATTGTAGCCATCAGATGAAGTTTAGACAGAAAAAAAAACCAGACGGGCCGTATCCAGGGGTTAATAAGAGACTTTAATTAAACTGAGTCAATAAACAAGGAATAAAAAGCGATGGGATGATACCTGGAGCTGTGATATCTTTCAACTGTCCTGCAAGATAACATTATTACCTACCTACCTTTCTCAGGATAGTCACAGCCTGGTGAATGGGAAAGATAAGAGGGAGAGACCACAACAAAATACTTACTAAACAAGAAATGTCAAGTATGGATTTAATAAAACAAAAAATATCTGCACTGCATGGACGAGTAAGAGATGTTTGCTTTGGACAATTCACATTTATAAAGGGTAGAAAGACAAATCTAAGCCAATGGTGAATAAATGTGCAAACTTAACTAAATTTACAGCACTAATATTACAGACTTATAACACAAGTAGAAATAGAGCTGCTTTTCTGATGTATGCTGCAAACTGCTGTGCTGTTTTTACTGTAACAAACTCCACTCCTTGTCCTTGTTCATTCACTCCTGAGCCGTCCATGGTCATCTTAACATGGCACCAACAATGGACTGGTTACTGTCACAAGTTCACAATTGTCACAACTGTACAATTTGGTCAGTTATATCAATTGTTTGAAGTTGCTTACCTTATTCTGTGAAGATCTGAGATTTGATTAGCAAGCCAAAACTTTAGTGATGACATTTCCAGCTGCTCTCCAATTCACACTGCTACCACTTGAAGATGATGTTCTAGAACTCATCAAAAAAGGCTTGAATTATATGTTTAGCCTCGTCATTTTCAGTATCTATGCCTGATAAATCATTAAATCTGCGTGTTGCTGTCAGTTGCTCTTTCCAAACCTTGGTACTTTCTACTCAAAGACTGTGTGGTGGACTTGCAATCGTCTTTAGTTTTTTGTGTTTGACGCCTCTGAACACACAAGTTACATTGATTGTTTTCTGAATCATTGCGAATACGTCAGCTAAGGAAATGGCTCACTTAAATGAGTTCAGTTTGATGTTTGTTGCAAAATAAGTGTTTATTAGAACATGTTTGATGATGTGGCCAGCTGGGATGTCATTTGATGGCTGGTTCAGCTGGTGGTGGAAATGTTGGAAAGGTTGTAACCTGGTTACAAAAGGGCCACTTATTTCTGCACTAATTGCTGCATCTCTGCAACCCTTATTTCTTATTCTAGCACCACTTCAAATTATAATAACGTGCTTTTACAAATGGCTAAAAAGTTGTCCATTTACATGTCTGTCATCCTCTGTCGGGAAAAGAGCAATTTATTTAAGTGAGAGGAGAGAGAATTAACACAACAGCAACCTCTTATCTGAAACCTACATCTCCTGATCATTTCCGTCTCACAGTTTCTTGATGTTTCATCTCTGAACTAAGTGTGTTTGTGATGCTCTTCTGTGTGATATCACCATCATTTCATGGCTTCCAACTGCCTCATTGTCTTCCTCTAGTCGTCTGTTTTATGATGCTGCGACTAAGTGACTTCTTTTAATAATGCAAGCACAGATCTGATATGTAGTTAATTTTATCTGCGTCAACTTTCCTGATCGTGGAGGTCTTCTCTGTTCAGCCATGCGCAATATATGGACTTTGCTATGAAAGTCCAAACTGACTTTTGCGTCTTTTCTACTTGCATTTTTACAGATTTCTATTATCTAGCTACTAACTATACAAACCTTTATCAGTGGTGATTGGTAAATACAGTCTTAGATCAAAAAGAAAACAAATGGACAGAATTAATTGATTTGACTCGGATTGACATGTTAATGTTGGAAACAATGCTGGTAAAGATGATGAAGAAATGGTGCAAGTCCCAATTTAACCACTAGATGGCAGCACAGTCTAATGAACAGAAACTCAGTGGTACTGGTGCCGCCAAGTCACAGTTGACCTTTCATTTTGTCTTCACTTCTCTTACATGTAAATGCACATTTGAGCTCTAACACATTCTTAAATATAATATTCATTTTTCATTTAATATGACGCATTAAGAATGAATTTACAACTAGTTATCTTGTACCTGACAAGACACAGTTGTTTGCCTACTTCTGTATCTTGTGCCCCAGTCTTTCTATACACAGATTTGAAACATACAACCCATGGAAAAGGTCAAATATTTATGTATGTAATCAGCCACCTCAGGAATTCTGGTTCATTATGGGGTTACAGTGATAACCTTAACTCTGTAGAGATGTGCCTCAGTTCTCAGATACCATAGCCTCAGTAGATAGTTTTTTTTAGAAATACTGAGGTCAAGAATCCTACACAAAGAAAATGTTGTAATCATGCAAAACAGGACAACATCAGATTTGTTTTGTAGCTTTCTTATCACTCAAAGTAAAGGCAGGTCAGGACTTTGATTTATATAACACCAAATTGTAGCAAAAGTTCTCTCAGCACACTTTTCACATTGAGCAGGTCTTGATCAAAGTCTTTAATGTACAGAGACCCAATAATTAAATTAATTCCCACCAAAGTAAGCTGAAATGTGAAAGTCAGGCCTGTTTCTTAGAAATCCAATTTAACTTAACTGTTTTCTACATATTGACATTGGAGACCATCAGCAGTCCGAGCACAAATAACGTTTAATGAATGGCATTGCTCATCAGTAAGGGGTCAGACCTCCAAAGTTCTTACATCTGTGAATAATGAGAGAACTTCATCATTGTTCTACAAATGTAATCAAAGCCAGTTAAAAGATTGGGTGACAGTAGCTTAGTTGCTGGGGACTTCGTATGGGAACTGAGGGGTCACCGATTCAAGTCCCTGTGTAGACCAAATTTGGAGTGTGGACTGAAGGGATACATTTCAGCGGCCTTGTGTGAATTTCCTTGTGTAAATTTTCTGTGTGACGATTGACGAATGACGAGTTGATCCTGTAACACACACATATTTGTGTCCAAGATTGCCCCGTGATAAAAAGTTCTGCTCCTTCAACTTTTCTTTAACTTGCCTTGAGAAAGTGATGCTCAGTGCATGCATACTTTTTTCTTTCATGTAGCCATATACAATGTAGAAACTGTCCACTAGAGGGAGCTTGATATCCACTTTAAAATTTTGTCATTTAAACCCCAGAGAGCCCACTGGAGGTTTGAGAACTATTAGTCCCCAGTGTATATAAACTCTGTAAACAGCTGTTTTCCAGACACTAACTGACCATGAGCAGAAAAATCAAAGCTTCTGATTTACTAAGTCGTTCTGCGTCTAACAGGCAGTGGCAAAAAGCCGGTGGACAAATAACATAAGACAAAATATAAGACAAAAAATGATATATGGTACTACTTTTACTGACTGTAGTTTAAGAACTTAATTAACTTAAGTTGTGTGTTTAATTTAAGAGTAAATAATCTTTTGTTATTTGAATGTGAAAGTTCAAAATTGAAGTGCTTTCCTGATTAAATTTGTGTGGAAAATAATTTGAAGGATATTTTAATTTTCTAGATAACCAGCAGAAAAATAAACATTGACACCACATTTTCAACATGATGTGACTGATACTGTCATTTTGACATAAATAAATAGTAACCTGAAAGTCACCATGTCCACAAACCTTGTTTGACTGAGTAAAAGGGGTGACAAACACAACAAATTCCTGCTCTTGTTGCCTTAAAATGCATCAACTCAGAGCAAACGATCAGCATATTAATTGAGAAACATTCACATCACAGGGTCGTGGTAGTAAGTTTCTTTTTTTAAATTTTACATTTTGCAGTAACTAAGCTACTGTGAGATAGGAATCATACGTATTGGTGGATTCTGGTCGCATACAGTAAAAGCATAAATCTCCTCCACAACAGACTGTATGGGCTGTTTTTTCCAGAAGCGGAGAGATTAAAATATGAATAGGCAGATATCACTTCTTCACACTATGCAGGCATTATGCCATTTCTTCAGCTGTTATTTAGACTAACTGTACCATAATGGCCAAACAAGCTTGAGTGGAATAAAGACTGCCATTATGTGAGCTCAAAGTCTCGACCTGTTGATGCGCCATTAGCTTCACTTCTCAAACGTGTCTGGATTGTTCCACTGTGTTTTTCACTCCTTGCAGAGACTTAAGGTTAACTGGGTGTAAAGACAGGAGGGGAAAAATGAAATGGTAGAGTGTGGTGTCGCCCAGAATGCAGCAGGAAAAGTCTGAGCTGTCACTGCTTTTATGTGGAGGAAACTCTTTTGACTTTGTAACTGTTTGCAGTTAAAACTAGGGTTGGGCAATATATTGATATTATATTGATACTGTGGTCTTAGATTTTGGATCTTGTAATATTATAAGTGTTGTCTTCTCCTGGTTTTAAAGGCTACATTACAGTAAATACTTGTAATTTTCTTAACTTACCAGACTGTGTAGCTTTTCTATTTTTTGCATTTATCTACTTAGTCATTATATCCACATTACTGATGATTATTTATCAAAAATCTCACTGTGTAAATATTTTGTGAGAGCACAAATAGTCAGCCCTATATCATTGCAATATTGGTAATGAGGTATGTGGTTGAAATTATCATATTTGATTTTCTTCCAGCCCAAATTAGGACCCATAGAAATAAAGACATCTCTTGACTGCATACTGCATAATATCTGCAAATATCATTGCAGCCATCTTATGACTAATGTTTTTGATTTTAATGTATTAGAAGCAAAAACACATCAAGCTAGGTAATTTAAAGCAAGCTGTATTTAAAGTCAGTTGGTAGAATAAAGCAAAATTACCATTTGAACACCTTTTCACCACCCTATTTAGAAATTATAAGCAGTAAATTCTTAGTAAATTGTGAGTAACACACTGTTTCATAAACAAATATAAAGACATTTCTAATTTCTAATCATTTCTAATCCTCCGTGTGCTCATTTAGTAACTATGCTTATGTACAAATCATTCACAGGCAGCTTTAAAACCACTTGTGTTCAAACTCACGACGACATGTTGAGCTTCAAGGTTTACTTAAGCATGACAGAAACCCCTTCACTCAAGGTCCACTTATTAGATTTCTCACATGTCCTGGCCTTCATCAGTGGACGAACTTTGCTCATTTGTTCTGTGACATAATTATGAATAAATGAATAATTTAAATATTCTACATGTGTCTACGTGCTGTTCTTATCTTAGTGAGTCTGGAGCTACAACGATGAATTGATTAGTATTCAACTATTAAATTAATCACCAATGTATTTGATAATTGATTTAGCGGTATTAGTAATTTTTTTAAGAAAAAAAAAAGGCAAAATTCTCCGATTCTAGCTTCTTCTTTTCTGGTTTGTTCGCTCTTCTATGACAGTAAACGATTTGGGTATTGGACAAAACATGACATCTGTTGAGGTAATCTTGGGCTTTGGGAAACACTGATTGACATTTTTCACCATTTTCAGACATTTTATAGACCAAACAACTAGTCGAGAAAATAATTGACAAATGAATCAACAATGGAAATAATCATCAGATGCAGCCCTAAGTGTGTTCATAGTTTAAACACAGAACGTAGACTAATGTGTCGCCTTCCTTGATTAAATCAATTGCAGGATGTCCGAAAATGTCCTCAGTTCTAATGATGGTGAAGCTGAGGTCATACAGTACTAATTGGACCAGAAAATGCTACCAGCCATTTTATCAGCAAGATAACAAATAGTTTGAAATCTTTGTGTAAATTTTGATTCAGATCCAGTTTTGATGACCGAGTGGTAAATTTAAC
Organism: Epinephelus moara; assembly: GCF_006386435.1. NCBI lineage: Eukaryota > Metazoa > Chordata > Actinopteri > Perciformes > Serranidae > Epinephelus > Epinephelus moara. The sequence goes on from NC_065520.1 coordinate 6,883,094, forward strand.
TGCAGACTATCAAGGCATTACATGGCCATGCTCACTGATTAGTTGACCCTAAATGTTCCTGATTGATGATGGGGCTCTGGTGGTTATTCTGAGGTCTCGGCTGGTGACTAATCGTGCAATTCCAGTCAAAGCAATTTAACTTTTTTGACTTCTTGGTGAGAGTCTTGGTAAAAATCCAAGATGTGTCTTCTAATTTTACCCCTTCACTCTTGCCATTTTGTTTTCAATGTTTTTGCCTTTTATGTTTTGCTTTTTCAGTTTACTTTATTGTAAAAAAGTGCTGTAGAAATGAGATTATTCTATTATTATAGTTGCTTTTAGATACAGCATGAAGCACACTGAAGAAAATAATAATTGTTTAATGATCCTAACGGTGTCTCTACCTGCAGAACATCAGCATTTTGTGATTGTTCAGTTACTTTTGGAATTTCCAGAGGAAAGGAACTGATGTGAGATTTTTTAATTAGGCCTAACAGCGTCCAGTTTATCTTTAGATTTTTGAACACGGGTCAACACCGCTCTCTATGCCCAAGTTGATATTTCACTAAAAGACGTAAGAGCAATAGCAACAAAGACAAAACAAACAGCTTTACTGTAGAATTCAATAAAACAGCGAAATCTACCACCAGCACGACTACACAGGAATTGTTTTTAAGTGGCGTGCAGCGTTCCGAACCATTTGCAGAAAAAGCAGGGACCAGTGGGATACGAGAGCCTTCCTGTGAACTGAATTGCCTCAAAGTGCCAGGCTGCTATCAAACCGCATTAATGTGATGGATATCCGGCATTCTGCATTCATTCTCCACGCAGTAAATGTGGGAGCTGACAAACAGATCCTGGTGAGAAGGCTTCCAGCACAGAGCAGCCGCTCAGGCGCTCTCTGCCTCTAATGCATCGACAAATATAGCCTGGGTTCAAGCACATTTTATGTAAAACTCACACAAATAGACACACTTTTCCTTAACCCAATTTTTGCAATTTCTTAAGAGTAAGCAGCTCAGTCCTCCTCTTCTCGTTCTGGTATATGTGTGCGGACGGCAGTCAGTGTGATCAGGCTTGTGTTTATCTTCAGGCAGAGTGGAAAAGGTCACTTTATTGCATTTTTTGTTTGTTTGTTTGTTTGTTTGTTTGTTCACGTTCACAGTGTCCAATCACAAGCCAACCTGAGCTTGTAGAGAATGCACATGACTCAGAAATATCTATTATTTTACCTATCTTTTTGTAGCACAATACAGTTGTTTCTTTTAAATACAAAGCTGTGAATTCATATACAAATTTAAGATGCATTTACTTCTGACTGTAGAATCAATCAGCGTCATCTGATGAGTAATACAATGTTAAATTTAGAATTGATCAGGGCTCTCTCCAAGATTTAGATAACCTTAAATCTTTGAAATTTTAGAATTTTAAATGTGATTGCTATATGCTTGCTTGCAGTGCCAGAATGTACTTGTTTCTGTGGGAAGAGGAGCATGAAAACTTCTCAGATCATTTAAAGGGTATACATAAGTGTTTAGGGGTTTAATATTTCACCCCCACAAAGATGGGAGGCTTGCATGAGACACATTTAAAAAAGGTGATCCAGATTTGCAGCTGATTTCCCATAATGCAACCAAATAGCCTTTTTCATTTGGCTTTCCCTGCCTTGCAAATGTCTACATATTTTTGCCTGTACGGCCCACTTCATGTGTCAGGCTTTCTGTCAGAAAGAATTATTTGTTCAGACACTGGGTCCACACTGCACAGGAATAAAGCTTTGGGCCGTACAATCGTCAACAAAGCCCTGATTTTTTTTGGTGATTCTAAAGATCATCTTGCCAGATTTTCTTGTGGTGTGAGGCAAATTAAACATGTTTAATATTTACAATCTGATATCTTGTTGTGAGAGGGGAAACTAAAGGATCACCAGTGGTCCTGTGGGTCTCAGAGGACTTTAATGCAATATCAAGTGGGATTCAACTCGCAATTTACTCACCTCCATCTTGTGCTTTAACATGTGCAGTCCATGTCCACGTCATCTCCATGACTTTCTTTGTCAGTTTTCTTTAAAAAGTGGCACAAAAACTAACAGCTAGTTCTTCCAGTCCATAGTTCCTCAAATTTGTTTACTCTGAAGTCAAGTTTTATTGCAAGAGATATCAAATTTTGAGAGTCGAGAGTCGGGATGCCATGTCATTGCTCTCCACATACTATTGAAACAAAACTGTTAAATTTATTATTACATGTCATTATGTGTGGGCTCTCTCCCATTTTCAACATCTGTGAGGTTTTGAAAAATCTTTTACTGTGGGCTGCTCTTTCAAAGCTCTCTCTAGATGTGTAAAGCTGGTGAAATGCCCCTTTAAAGCCCCCCAAATTCAAAGAAACAATACCAACTCAGTGGTAGCTATGGCCCTGTTACTGGAGTTTGTTTGTTCTGTTTTGATTCTATGGTTACATCATCCCAATACAGCGCTGAGGATTTCAGACAGCAGATGTGAAGAGAGAACCATGAATGTAAAAGTCTTAATGAACTGTTGGTTAAGTCAGTATTGTGTGTAAACTGTGGCCAAAATGACATTTATTGATAAAAAGTTGGATTCTCACTCCCAAACACACACCTCAGAGGAGAACAGAAGTGCTTGGTTCAGGTCGATCTGCTAAATGACACATCACGTCCCTGCTGCCTGGTTGACGGGCATCACAAATGCAAATCTGTCTCTGTGTATATTTAAATAGGTTTCTCCTCCATTCACATGTCAGTGCTCCTCCCATTACTCAGACCCCCTCGCTATGAAGGAACTATGCTGCCATCATCACACCACTACAAGCATTACACAAGATATTCAGTCAGACTAAATGGTCCAGCCAATTACATTGATTTTAGAGGAGCTATGTTGTTTGCATTAGCGGAGGAAAATGGACTGCCATTTTCCATGTTGTTGGGTGGAAATTGAGAATTGAGCCCTCCTCAGGGTGTATAATGGACAGAATACCAATCAGCCGGCTGATGTAACTCACGCTACACTCTTTTGACCACGTATCACATCATGCACTTACACCATTAGAAAGTCTTCTCAATGCATTTCTAATTACATGTGCAAATACATTTCAGTGCTAGTGAGTGTGCCGGCTGGAGGGAAGGCAGTGTGCATGCTGGTTTGGAATGGAAAGACTGTATCTCTAACTCAGACCTATTCAGCTGGTGCCAGCGGGGGACCAGTTCCATTTACAAATAAATAGAGTTTAAAAACTCGAAGAAGGAAAATCACACAAACAGACATTTTCAAAATAAAAGTTTTGAAAATGTGGTGGTCAATTGTACATACATACTGAGAATAATGACTCAGTGACTCAGCCCCTGAGTCCTTAGCTTTCTGAAAACAGTATTCCCAATGTCATGAAATTCCTCAGAAAATTATCAAATTAAAACTGTTTTCCAGGCCTTCAAATGGTTTGGAATTAATCAAATGTTTTGGAAAAGTTTTGAATATATGTTATTTCAGCTACTGTTAAAACTATGTTCATTAATGTCACATGATACACATTGTCAGTTTAGTAGTTTGCTTATCTGCAAATGCCAGGTACTGTAAGTTAGTGTTTAATAATGTATGGCTTTCAAAAGACAAATATAACACGTAGCTCAAGGGAGACGCCCTACTCTGAGTCAAAACGTTAAAAGTTTTGGTGCAGAGTAGAATAGGGGCCACATTTAGTCATGGGGAAATGTAGTGTGAATAACTCTCCACATTTGGAATGCGCCCTACTTCAATTTGCAGCTTTTCATAGGTGTCCAGACAGATTGTTTTAAACTGCTTAAATAACGGCATGGAAATGGGGTAAAATGTTATAGAAAAAGTTTTGAAAAGTCATGTGTAAAAATTGTTTGGAAACCCTGTAAAAAAGTGGCCCCATGAAGTTGACTAGTCGTGATTTACGTACATTGATAACATTGAAATCTATGACATTTAAACCGAAAATCTGTACAAAATTTTTACACATTTTAGCCCAGCAATACAAATCCAGCGTTAAAAACTTGTATAGAGAGTGGGAATATTTTCTTATGTTGAGGCACCTTATAGTATAGGAATGCTTGGTCTGAGTTATAGTAAGAAGTAGTGTGGCTTTTATAATCTTACAGGCTCTTTTTCAATTAAATATATACCCTTTTTACTCTGATCTGAAGTTTGCTGTAGAAATGCAGCTTGTCCTCTTTGGTTATTTATCAATCAATTTCAACAATTTTAGCACCATTCCTGACGATTGAACCAGCAACAGATTACTATAAAGTCTGATATTCATTTCCCTCTTAATTTTTCTCAAAGCAAAAGGGCCAAATATTCTCAAATTTCAGCTTCTCAAATGTGAGGATTTGCTCATTTTCTTTATTTTTTGTAATTGTAAAATTAATATCTCTTGGTTTCAGATTTTTGTCTGGACAGAACAATCAGTAAGTAGACGTCACCTTCGACTCTGGGAAATTATGAGGGGCATTTCTTTTTTTGACTTTTCACTCGCATTTTTTTTTTTTTTTATTAATTGGAAGAAAAAAAAATTGACACTGAAAATAATTGTCAGCACAGAAGAGGCACTTGTCTTCCAGAAAAGGTTGCTCATAGTTTTGGTTATGTAAAACAGACAGGACAACTTAACGCCAGCTACCGCTTACACGTTTAGATCTTTGTCCTCCAACTGACACACACAGAGACAGACACACATACACACCTAAAGCGGAGTGCCTCTGAGTAAGAAATCAAATGTCATCTTCGAGGCCAAGTCGATTTCAATCTCTATTTTCAGCTTTTTCCAAAATCTATAAACGCAGCTCTTAACACATGAGTGTGAGCTGGGTGAGCAGAGGGTTAAAGGGGCTCCGGGGGTTAACTGCCGTGTCAAAGTGGCTTTTGTCCTCTGAACAGCGTGGGGATGATGGTGCGTGGCATACAGATGGTTGCTGGTTTGAATCTTCACAGTAAAAGGGACGAGTTGCTGCTGCTCAGGAGCCTCTGATTCAGCTGCCAGAGGGTGTTTTATATCAACCTTTGTAGAGGAACAAAGTTCTTTTTTTTGCTTTAAAAGGAGCAGAGGGATGTTTTATAGGCCTTGTCACTCAGTAAAGACAAGTATCTGGTTGTGTACGTTGCTGTTGTATGATCAAAATGCATTCGGGTCTTATAGCTGGCAATAACCACAACAGAAATGCCTCTCCAGCCACGTATCATAGCTGTCTCACAACAAGCCTCGCCTCAAAATAATTTCTTAATCCATTAATTGGCGTGGAGCAGCATTCGGGGCAGGGCTTTTTGTTCAATATGTTTTTCAGAGATGCATACTAATCATATAAAGTGATCCTTTGTACTCAGGTTGACAGCAGCGACGAGGGCTTTTAGACGCACACACACGTACACACACACACACACACACGCCGAGGCATGTGTCTGGGAGCGCCGACGGCAGAACGAGTGTATTATTTTCCCTGAAGAGTGTTATTTTCCTGTCAAGGCTTGATGGCAACGTGCCAACAGATGTGACAGGGAGCGATCATCCCTCCTTCATACTGTACAGAGAGAGAGAGGAAGTGAGGAGGGATGGGTGAGGACAGAGGGAGTAAGACAGACACACAGACACACTAGCTGGGTTTCCATCCAGGCATTTTTATGCAAATTACAATATATCGAACTTGAAAAACATCAGGGAAATGGCAAATTCTAATGAAATTTTCTCTCAAAGTTTTTCGCTGGAAGTTGAGAAATCGTTATCTGAAATCTATTCGTCAAATATAGGCTGATCTGTCCACCCTGATCTCCCAATGATGGACTGCTGTTGCACCCACAAAGGCTCATGTATCCATTAGTTGGTACTTCAAAATCCTGCTTAGTGATTTCTTTAGATTAAAGTTTAAAACATGGTGTTAAACATATGCTCATATGAGAGTCTCAGTGCGATTACAACATTTGAGCTCAGTGGAGTTTTACTTTTGGGGACCATATATTAGAGCACATTGGTTATATTTGAAAAAGTCAACAATTTCTCGTCACTAAAATTAGGTGTGGAAAAATGGATATATTGATATCGGTATCGGTTATAGGCCAACTAAGATATCGGATATCGGCAAAAAATCTATTATCGTCCATCCCTTATCTTGGGTGTCCACCGTGTTACTTAGTTGTCAAGGTTTCCAAAGTTGTCTGTTGTCTGTTTCTGCATGCGTGTCCTCTGTTTGCACGTGGGTCCTATCTGGCCCTGTCACAGTGCAGTTATTATTTTTGGTGTGGAGTGTGTGTGAGAAGTGTTTGTAGTGGGCACATGATACTTGAAATTCTCCCTCAAATACCACGTGTACAAGCCCAGACCAGTTTATTAATGCATTAACTGTAAATTCCACAGCCTTAACAATACATGTTAAAGTTCCCAATAAGCCTCAGAAAAATTTCTGGCAGCTCCAAAATTAATTTTTTTGCTGCAGTCTGTGGTGGAGAAAACTATTTTTTCTTTTTGGTCAGGGCTGCTGATTTACTCCTTTACCGATGACGTGGATGGCCATTAATGGAGTGTGTTTGTGTTTGAGGTGACAGACACTGCGAGCACTCAGCTTTATCAAGTTGTATTCATGGTTCTGCTTTAAGGGGTTACGTGTGTAGGCTCCATATCTGACCACATTTTGGAGCTACAGTGGCTATAGAGACTGCAAGAGTTGTGATTGGTCAGTAGTCTTATCTTTTTCACTGAAACCCTTTTCACACATGCAGTCTGAAATGCTGTTTCCTGTATGGGGTCATGTGTAAATTGGAGCAGGTATTGATTTTCAGGGAATCTGTACTACCACTTTCCCACCTCAAGACCTTATAAAATGTCAGGGAAAATGCAGGTACGACTGTATTGTGAATGAAAGCGTTAACATCACAGGGATGAGTATGTAAAGGGTTATGTCTTTCCTACAAAAGACACTTTAACATTGAGCAAGCTAACTGTGCCTTGTTTATCATTAAGCATTTACGGCAACGCTTTGGCGAGTGAACTTATATCTTTAAAGACGTAAAAAGGACATGAATGACATCAGACAAAAACAGCTTCCAGTCCATCATGTTCCTGAAAATGATAAGTGATGTCTTCCTCCACATACATGTACATCTGGCCATCTTCTTCTTTTTCTGGTGAGTTTAACGGCAGTTGGCATCTGTAAGTGTTGCATTACCGCCATCTGCTGCACTGTGAATTAAGTTATTTTAGTCTTCGACTCCAGATGCTGCAAGAGCCAGCAAAACATCCTTTCATTTCATAGTTACAGTTTTATAATTAAACTCTCCATGGTATGAACAGTGGTTACAGAAAAGACTCAAAACCAGCCATAACTCAGCCCTGAGCAGAGGGACCGTCCGCTATTGACCAATCAATGGACTACAGTGTTCACAGCTCCACCTTTCAGTACCAGATCCATGTGCTAGGTACCCCAACAGATGCTAGAAATCGGTGGGACTTGAATCACTGTTGAATGTTACTCCTTCAGACTAAATTTGGAAAATCTCACTCCTGAACTTGCCTCAGTAATCTGATCTCCTGAGCCAGCTCCTCCGGAGAGGCGCACAGTGCCTCTCAGATCAACGCCACTATTCAGAGCTACCTGATAAATAACAGCCGCTGCAGATCAGATTATAGTGTGTGTGTGTTAATGGCACTGTTCTCTTTTGTCATGCGGTAAAGTCTGTAAGTAAACTGATTCTCTCCGTTATCTCCCTCTCTTTCTGTGTTCCTCAGTCTCTCTCTCTCCCTCTGCTCCTTTACCCTCTTCATTTACTTCTTCTCTGACTAAAAAACAAAGAAAAAGCAAAACAAAGCAGAAGAAAACAAAAGGAAAGCAAGAAGAACATGTCATTACTGGTTTTGTTTCTACAGCGGCACAATACCCTGACCACCCTCATCAAATGATAGAGAGAGATTGCGTGCGTGCAGGCGAGTGAGAGAGAGAGAGAGAGAGAGATAGAGCCCCCGTGTGACGAAAGGCAGTTTAATTTAGATAATTATCTCGCAAATTAACCACAAACTCCTTCCCTGTTAATTACCTGTCTTGGGGAGCAGTGCAGGAAAACAAAAAGCAGAGCCAGGGAGGTCTTTGTTCAGATCTTCTTGGGGGGGCCATAAATTGGTTACGCCCCTGCTGAAAGGCCAGATAACCCTTTGAGGGAACAACCACTAAAGCATTTGATAGGCTAATGGGGAATACTGTTAGCATCCTCGTTTGTAATTGGACGTCATAAATCTGGAACAGGTGATGGGGGAACAAAAGAGGGGTTTTGTGCGGGTGTCGAGGCCACGGCGCGACTTGTAAATCCTTCCCCCTGCTGAATGGCGCTATCTGATGGTCCACATATGGCTACAACAGGAGATGCACGGCAACTGGATCTCCCACATCGATCCTGTGGAGTATTTATATGCGTTCAGATACACAACCATATGTATGTGTGTGTGTGTGTGTGTGTGTGTGTGTATGAGTGTGTGTTTGCCCCAGCAGTGCTAATAAAAAGACCTTTTCTTATCTTGGTGTCTGCTGAAGGTGATTCTGTCAGCAGCTATTAACCTTGCCTTTATAATGACAGCTCGCCTGATTAGTTTCAACACTTAAAGCCCTGACATTTTCAATTTCACTCTGGTATTTTTCTTCTTCAGGTCTTTGTCACAGTGTGAAATACATTCTATACACCGTTATCTTCTCTAATAATGACTTATTAGTGTTGTTAGCGCACCTCATTAAAAACCAACATTAAAGCTTTGTTGTTTTTACCCTTTTTTTGGATCAGGTGTGGAGGAGTAGCAAAGTTTGCTTTATGTAAACTTTAATACTGAACTTATTTTCAATGTGCTTAGCAGAAGAAAATCAAAAGGTAAAATAAATGTTTCATTAAATTTAAAAGTGTCTTTTCAAAGAGAAAACACAAAGAGGCACAGTGGGTGGTCAAACCACTTAACAAATCTGGGAAACAGATTATATTTGAGCATGCATGAATAATTTGACAAGGTTAGTGGTTTGACAAAACTCCTCAGCTTAATTTCCCTTTATATCTCCCTCTTAAGTGCTAATAAGAATATCTGCCTTTATCTTTGGTCAGTGTCAAGGAGGTATTTTGTTATCTCCTGATTTCAATGATTTTGGAGACACAGTTGTACACCTCCAAGACACCTCTGAAATCCCTCATCCGTCTGAGCTGGAAGGACACATTTAATGTCATCCTCTTATTACACCGGCACAAGGTTATTGCTTCTGTCAGGTGAAATGTGTTTTCATTCTCCTCTGATGGCTGAAAGATTTGGACTCATGAAACCTGTTGAAAGTCCCTCAAACAAACACAAAAATGCCCGGTGGTCAGACTAAGGTGAAGGCTGATTATCCTCCATAAAAGCTGACATTTTAGATTTTCCAGATGTCACCCTGAGAGGGCATTGTCCTTTTGCACATCAGGTGCATCAACTTCAAACTGTTAAAAGGAATTTATCTACTGTGTGTGTGGTCTTTGGTTTAACTAGATTGCTGTGGTGCTTCTGCTCTGTACTTCTCAGACATTACCTGTCAGTCCAACAGTGTGACATCACTGATATGATCTGGGTTTGGTTTGAAAATCAATTGCCAGTCTTTCCTGTAGCTTTTTGCTCAGCGACGTTCTAAGCCTTCCTCTGAATCACTCATCTGATTATATTTGCTTGGATTTCTTTTGCTGCAGTTTGAGTGTCACTTGGTGATTGATTAAACAAAACAACTATTGTTTGTTGTTTCTCTCCAGAATGACAAACATAAGCCTTTTCTGATCTGATGCCTCCATCGGCATTACATCATTTTTCTGTGCCCTCCAAATGTGTTACTAATCACTGTTGCGGAAACAGAAAAAAAATTGGTAACACTTTCTGAGAAGACCACATCTATAATGCGTTATGAGGGCATTCATAATGATATATAGTTATCACTGTATGTGTTAAGTAAAGTGACATACATTATTGTTGGTGCTAAGTAAAGTGTGCTGCATTTCCAGATGGGGTTTATAGATGCTATAACTAGCTCGCTAACCCCTGTAGGGGCTACTTGCAAGTTTATGTTAGCTACTGGAGTGTTTGCTAGTAGCCTACAAGCTAACTGTATGTTTCAGCTGGAGCCTGCTAGCTTAAAAAATTACATCATGTAAACATTCATATTACTGAAGTAAGAAATCTTCAGCTAAAGTGAAAGGTTAGCTTGTGGGCTATTACCCAAACTAAGACTTTTTCCTAACTCTAATCTAGAAATCTCTCTCTCACAAAGCCCTCCGAGGAAACTCCTTCGACCATTTTTGAAATTGGTCCAGTATTGAGCAAGAGTGCTGCAGCCAGAGGCGGTGATCCAAGCTGCACTGTAACCTTTTGGGGCTTGTGCATCCCATCAATTTATGTTCATCAAAAGTGGTTGTTTTTGTCACTGTAAGGCTCAGATTCTTATTTTAAGTCTGACAGCACAATGATAAGGATCCCTATAGAGATAGACCCTTTTTGTGAAAGAGTAAGGTCCTTTTTCTTTAAACAGGAACAGCCCTGAAATCACTATTGCCACCAGACTCCATTTAAATAACCTGTACCGTACTGCTTTGTGGACACAATCTGAGCCTGTCAGTGGCGAAAACAAATACATTTAATGGACGTACGTTGACGGTGTGAACATGCCCGGAGTGGTCACATTTTCTTACCCAATACTAGACCAGTTTTAGAAGTTGTTGTCTCCATTTGTAACTTAGACATAAAAACATGGGAAAAGTCGAGGGTGACAAATACTAAAGTAACCCTCTGAGGTTAGGGATCAATCATGATCATAGTTAAAAGAAACCAACCCTTGGAAACTGGACTCTAACAGCTGTCTCCCATGTCAAAGTCTAGCTTTTATATGTTTGGCACACTATATTGTCTTTTGCTCCTATTGCTCTGAGGGCCATGGTGCTGATCACTTCTCAGTCTACCTTTATCTATCACTAACTAATTTTTATTTTTACCTTTATTACAGATAAATGCAAATAGAAAAGTAATAGAAAAGAAAAAAACATTACCTCTATTTACAAGCAGGTTATTATTCTGACCCTCACAAAAAACATCTAAAACTAAAAATCCATTTTGATTTAAATATGTTGACCTTAAACACAAGCTAAACAAGAAGCAAGAACCAGCCACTTTGAATTAAATTCTCTTCGTCTTTCTATCCGCGTGGGGACATTTGATAGAAAACCACACACACAAATTAACACACATAACGGTGTAACTGTGACGACAGCGGTGGTGCTAATCTGTAGCCATGTTCTCCAAACCAGGTGTGCGAGACATGAGAGCGCGCACACACACACACACACACACACACACACACACACACGCTCCTCATACTTAACACACACAGTGAGGGGAACATCGGAGCTGCACCAATATTTGTGTTTTGCGGCTGTCACGTATTTGTCCAAGTCCTTGTGGCTGCTCTCCACATCTACCGGCAGCAGGTGTGAACAACTCTTGTGCTGAGAGGGACGCACTCTACCGCCACCCTGTCAGAGAGAGACAGAGAGACATAGACACAGGGCCGGGGGAGGAGAGGGGGGGAGGCAGAGGGAGAGATCAATAGTAGTGAGTGTGGAGTTTGGATAATTACAGTTGTTAGCAGGGAGAGGAGAGCAGCTATAGTGGCCTCTCCACTCAGAGTCTCTTATCACTCTCTGGCCTGTCATTACAGCTTTAAATGCTGCTGTAGCAAAGTGGCAACTCTGTGTGTGTGTGTGTGTGTGTGTGTGTGTGTGTGTATGTGTGTGTGTGTGTGTGTGTGTGTGTTTCTGCCTTTTTTCCTCTCCTCTCCCCCTCTTTTTACCTCCTCTCTTCTGTTCTGTATTTCTCCTTTGCTTATCTCCTTCTTGTTTCTACTCTCCTCTTCACAGAGTATCTCCTCTCCTCTTCTCTTTATCTCTTCTCTTGAATCGTCTCTCCCTCTTTACGTCTCCTCCTCATTTCTCCTCTTTCCTGTTTTTACCTCATCTTCCACTCTGTATATCTCGGCTCGTTGTCTNCTCGCGTCCTTCCCTCTCCTCTTTAAATCTTCTCTCCTTCTCTTTTCCTTCTCTTCTTATTTCTTCCCCTCTCTTCAATTTTAACCTCTTCCTCATTTCTCCTCCTTTAATGTTTTTACCTCATCTCCTCCACTCTATATATCTCCTCCCTTCATTTCTCCTCTCCTTGTTTCCCCATCCTCTCCTTTCCTTGTCCCCTTTCCTCTTCTCCTCCTTTCTTATTCCCTTGAATCTCCTCTTTTACCTTCTTTCTTCTCCTCAGCCCTCATTCACATCCTGTCTCTTTCCATTCCTCACCCTTCTTCTTCTCCTCTCTCCATCCTCTCCTTTTTTCCTTTTCTTATCCTTCCTCTTCTGCAGACCTCCTCCCCTCCCCTCCTTTCCTGTTAATAACTTCTTTCCAACTTTCTTGTTCCTCCCCTCTGTTCTTTCTCACATCTTTTCTGCTTTCTCTGTTTTGTCTCCTCTATATATCTCCTATCCTCCCCTCCTTTCCTGTCTCATCCCCCTTTTTTTATTTCCTCCCCTTACCTAGCCTTTTCCCTTTGGTCAACTACTCTTTCATGTCTTTTGCTTCTGGCAATAATCTCTCGTCACCTCTTCTTTTCCTCGACTTTGTTGTCTCTCGTCTCCCCTCCTCTCCTCTTCTTTTTACTCTCATTTTTTCTTGCCTTGCACCTTCTCCTCTAATCACGTCCTGTCTTCTCCTACAATCTCTCTGTTTATCCTAGTTTGTTCCTCCTCTCCTCTCTCCTCTCCTCTCCTCTCCTCTCCTCTCCTCTCCTCTCCTCTCCTCTCCTCTTCCTTTTCGTACACCAAAATTTCCAGACTTTTCTAACCTATCAAAGAAACCTCTGTACTCTGGCAGTCTGGTCACTTTCAAGGTGGCTAAGTGTGTTTGACCCAGGTTCATTCCTCTGAGGCAGCTGGATGTGTCTGTTTAAGCCTCCCATGGAGAAACGCAGTGTGGATGTCAGTGCAGAGTAAAGTGCATGAGGCTATGTTTAGAGCAGGGAGTCACTGTGTTTCTGTCGGGCTGAGGAGACTCTTCTCACTGGTGCAGCAGTGACTCACTTTAGACGAAGTGTTCGATGATGGGGTTTTATTTTTGGTCCAAAAAGTTGTGCAGCGCTCCAGCTGTGTTTGTCTCATTCATTTTCTAATGGGTTAAAACTGAGCATCTGGCTGAAAAGGACGCTGTTCAATAAACTTTTCTTCCAATTAAGTTGTCATATTATAAAATGGTGATAAATAACTTCATGAATCAAGTTTGTTTCTTTATTTTCCTCTCGTCCTTTCTTCACTTTCTTGCACTTTCTTCTTCTTTGTCTCTCCTCTATCTCTGCTCCTCATCTCTCCTTCCCTCTGATCCACTCTTTCCATCACCTCCTCTATACAATAATCTCTCCTTCTCCTAACTTGCTCTCTCCGCTCCTGTTTTCTCTGCCTCTCGTCTCCTCACATCCTCCCGTACATCTCCTCTCTCATCCACTAATCTCTCTTCATCTCCTATCTCCTCTTTCCCGCTCCTCTCCATTCTTTGTCTCTCCTCCTTCCTCCTTTTTCTGACACCCTCGGTGGTGCCAGGAAGGGGAATTTATTCTGGAGTACCACGCTCTAATTTCTCAGAAAGAGACGGAGAGAGGTTTTGACTGTCCAGCCAGACAGGATTTTCTTAGTTGTTGAGTCTTGACACGCGACACTAAAATAGGCCTGGAGAAACTGGAGTTAAATCCCCTTTGGATGGCTCTGTGGTTGTTTCAACATCCTCTCTCCACACTCACACACACACACACACACACACAAACACTTGCGGTTTTGTTGATCTCCACTGATGTTGAGGAGCCTTGTCAGACATAAGAAGGAGATGAGAATGATGGAGAGAAGGATTAGATGGGCCCAAAACAACGGCGGTTTGTCCCCCCCGGGCTGTTTGCTCTGATTTAGATGGAGCAGGATTAGCTGAGGATGAGGAGATCAGAGTAGTGTGTGTGTCAGTCTATATGTGTGTGTGTGTGTGTGTGTGTGTATTGAAGAGAAGTGGGCTGGTGATACGTAGACGCTTGAGGCAAAGCTGTCAGATATTCGACCGATTTTCGTGTTGTGTTCCGTAGGTGGTGCATGGTACACCATGAGAACGTTGTACACACACACACCATGCACTACACTGCAACACGACAAAAACAAAAATAAAGTTGCAAAACATCAAACTCCACCAACATATATGGTTCAAATTCTTGTCTTTTTCTAAAAACCTGGACAGAATGTTCATGAACCGGTCGAAATGAAAGTTTATGGCTTTCCTTTCCACAATATTCTTGTAAATATTCAGATTTTGGTGTCAGTGCACTTGCAGGTGGTCTAAAACTGTAAATGTGTCAATGGTGCGCATGTTATTGAAGCCGATCGGGAAACGGAACTACGTGAATGTGGTTTTGATCGTCAGGAAGCGCTAACATGGCGGCTCATGAAACCAGACTGTCAGCTGTCTCTCAAAACCCGCTGTGCTATGTGTGTGTGTGCATGTATGTGTCTTTGTGTGTGTGTGTGTGTGTGTGTGTGTGTGTATGTTACGAGCATTGAGTCGAGTATCACAATGAGACAGGAAATCACTGCGAGGATAAAAATTCTCTCTCTCTCTCCTCCTCATACAAAACACTCACAAATAACCCGCTAATCTCTGCCTCTGCCCGCGTGCCATTCAAGGCTTCCTCCAATTAAAAAGCATCAGGGAGTCGAACCCGCCATCTTATTTATCATATTAATTAGAAACTCCCCTGACAACAAAGAGAGGCCTACAGCTGTGGAGCAGAGGAGAGGCCTGGGAAATGAAGGATGGTTTGATTTGTTGTCTTGCTAATGTGACACCTATTATACAGGTTAGGCCTCAAATACAAAGACGCCACAACAGCATATGGTAATTGTAAGTGTGCACGTGCATGTGCAAGTGTGTGGGGCGAATGCGTTGGCATCAAAGGATCTGCTTTGACTAAGTAGTTTTTGTATTTAGTTAACCACAGCTTGTGTTATTTCATATTGGTAATACGTCACTCATACCTCCTTTTATGCTCATTTTCAATTTGTGCATAATAAGCCTGGGTGGAAAAGCCAAATTTGAAATAATCTTGAAATAAGGCAAAAAAAGTTTTTATATGCCCCGCAAGCTCTCGCCATCATTACTGGATGGCTTTTAGCACACTTATACACACAGGGTTGTTACCAGAACTCTTCCAAGTGTACACAGCTGTAATACTAGTTCTTCAAACTAACTTCATTGTTTTCCTTTATTCAAGTTTTGACTGGTGCTCTTTTAATGATGTCATCTCTTTGCGCCCTCTTCCTCTAATGGCACCTATAGAATTAGGGCTACCTACTGCTTATCTCAATGAACCAACGCCCAATATTCACATAACAGTAGTGGATTAGAAAGAGCATAAATTCACATTTTCTTTTGCTGATTTTCTTAGAATTCTGTTAAAATTTTTACTACAATTAGACAGAAACTAGACTGTGGAGCTTTATATGGTCGCCATAACCTATCACACCATACCTGAATGGCACTTGTAGGTTTCACAGTATCACATACAACATGTGTACATGTTAAATAATGTGGCTGATACATCTCACACTTGGATATAACTTTGGACAGTCAGTTTTCTACATCACCGTTTCCAACTCATACATTAATATGTGGCGGCCTGCCACAATATCAACATTGATTTTCTATTTTTGGAGCTGCTCACACTCTTTCTTTCTTTTTCTCTCTCTCAAAAACATTGACTACAGACCGACCTACATCTATCGTTTTTCAAACTTTCTTTAGATGAAATTTGATGCTTTTCCATGGAAACAGCAGCCACTTGGGGGCTTGTGAAATATGACAGCTACAGTAGCTTGGAAAGGTACTTAATTTGACTTTACTGTTAATCAGACCACAAATGTAACAATAATTAACTCCCTCCACCAACAGCAGCACTGGGGCTAACCTGTGTAAAGGCAGTGTGTTCTTATTACGAATCTAATTCTCTCCATAATATACTGTACTGGGAATTCCACTTGTTATTCTGTCCGCACTGCAAGAACTAGGAACAATCGTAGTTGATAGAACGCTGTTTTGAGGGACTTTTATAGCCTCTGTTTCAGAGTACTTACTCTTCCAGCACAAGTGGAACCATGAATGACGTAAGAGTACAGGGATTGGTCGAAACAAGGCAACCAGCACAGGCAACAGCCATTTTTAGAAACCTGTGCATTAGAGCAGTAGATTGTTTTTGAATGTCCTACAAAAGCATGTTGCTTTACTAACCGCTGGCCGGCTCATGTCACTTCAGCATTCCTATTAGTGGTTCAAATGCAAGCTAAAAAATCCCCCTTGAAGATATATACTTCTTGTGGGTACACTTGACTAACCCATGGGGACCTAAGTGACTCAGAGGATACAGAGAGATAATGATGATGGGACCAAGGTTAGTGTTCAATTACTGGATGGAGACCATCTGCCAGTCGATGAGGTCCACCTCATATGCTGATCTTTTTTTGATGATGTATTTATTAACAGTGGGTGTTAATTATAAAGGAAGCTTAAAAATAAGACAGTGAGTTTAAAAGTGTTTAATGGTGACTGAAATGCTATTTTAGAGATTTTGGTACCACTTTCTAATGAGGCACTCTTTGTGAAGTATTGGTTCATGAGTTATTACGAATTGGTTAATAATACATCTTTTTTCCCAGTCTTTGTGCTAAGCTAAACTAACCAGCTACTGGGTCCAGTCTAATTTTTAGCTCACAGATATGATCATTTTACTCTATGCAAAAAGAGTAAGACAAAGTTGAATTATTCTTTTATTATATTTCCACAAGGTTTCGACATCTCTAGCTTCAGTCTTAACAACGAATACAGTAATCCCATATCTGACGATGCCTCAGAAAGAAGACCAAGAGGGGAGATAAAGAGGTTAAAGACTGATAGACAGAGAGTGGTGGGGTGATGTGCTCTGTGATTATGGGTCTATTAACCTGCCCTCTATACGTCTGTGATGGAGCTCGAGCGTTGCCCTGTGGAAGATAGATGCTCGGCATACTTGACAGCTGACAGGTGTGTGCGTGTGTGTGTGTGTGGCAAGGCGTTGCAGGATCATTTTTTTCTAAGCGTGTCGAAATTGTGCATTTCAGCCAGAACTTCTGTGAAAAATCCTGATTACTTGTAGCGTTGAAGGTGTTCTGGAGGTTTGTGGTCGCTTAGAAACTTAAGACAGTTCATGTTGATTTACTTCTTTTATTTGTCACCCTTCTGTGGATGCAAGTAGCACAGACGTTCACAAAAGTGCATCAAGTTGAATAAAGCTTGCATTTATCAAACAAATGTTACCTAAACTTTGGCCTTACAGTGGCGCCAGAGGGATTATGGGATCTTCATAAGCATTGAAAGCAAAGTGAGTCTGGGTGTTCTCTGCCAAATTCATGTGCATGTCACAGTATCAAAAGCTGTAGCGCCATTTAGTGCTTGGTGCTGTAAATATGGGCAGAAAATATTGCCTGCAAAAGCGAAGGCAGAAGTGTCGCTGACCGTGGTGCTGAAGTTGTGAAGGAGCTGTCCGCAGTTGTGAAACTGTGGCTTCATCTCGAGGCATGTGGCTCTGTGTCACCATAGTAGCTGACAGGAAAGGAGAGATAAGCTGAAACAGAGGGAGATAAAGAAATGGAAAGAAGAAAGAAGACAGTGTTGAATGGATGGAGGTAGAGATAGATGTTAGATGGGAAGAGACGATGATAAATGAGTGGAGCATATCTCAGCTTTGAAACAAGCCTCGCACTCTGTCTCTCCCTACAATATTTTTCCTTTGAGCCACCAGCTATTGAGATTTGACAGACACTGTCAAATGTGTGTGTGCATGTGTGTGTGTCAGTCCAGCCATCTGGTTACCAGGGCATTGTTTACTCTGTCACAACTCAATATTTGCCCATCCATCTCTCATCCCACTGCAAACCACGAGTGTGTGTGCTTGTAGTAAACTGTATATGTGGGTTTTTGTTGTATTTTGTGAAGGTGAAATGTCAGTTTTATATGTTAAAACAAAGGTCAGATTTCTCCAGACAAATTAAACCTTTCAAATGTTTTAAATAAATTTGGGATTTAAAAAAAAAAATTCATATTAACCATTATTATGGACTAAACTTAAAGGTCTAGTGTGAGGGATTTAGGGGGATATATTGTCAGAATTTGTATTTAATATAAAAAGTATGTTTTCTTTAGTGTATAATCACCCGAATATAGGAAATTTGGGTGTTGTCGTTAGCTAAAAATATGTCATTTGACTTGCTTCTTGCTTCAGCCTCAAGTGGCCATTAGAGGAACTGCAGTATTTGGCACTGATGCAACACTGATTTTTAACATGAAAGTGTTTTATTTTGTGTTTTTACTGGTTTTAATCACCAGATCTGTTTGTTTTAGGTAGGAAGAGACCTCTGCGAATAATTTAGCTCCCAGTAAAAACACCCTGAATGTCTTGATCTTAAGTTATCGGAAAAAAGGTTAGCACACATTAGCAGGCGAAGAACGTCAGAGAAGCATTGATTTGTAACATGAAAGTGTTTTATTTAGTGTTATTACTAGTTTTAATAACGGGGTCTGTTATTTTGGAGAGGAAGAGACCTCTGGGAATAATACAGCTCCTGCCTAAAACTGCTGAATGATGAAAACAGAAGGAATTTTTACTAGGATTCATGCTTAGCGCATGAGAGAAGTTTCAGCTAATTGCAATCTGCAGTTCTTTCTGCTAGATGCCACTGAATCCTACATACTCTGTGTGCAGAGCCAGTGCCATGGAGTAATTCTCCATTTGGCTGCTGGACAGAAAGATGCATGTTGGCAAGACAATCTACTTATTGAAGTAAACACACACACACACACACACACACACACACACACACACACACACACACACACACACACACAGCTAGAAGACCTTGCTATAATATAGCTTTCATGTGTTTGTATGAGCATATATCACAACATCAGACACAATGCACTGCTTTGACATGCCCCAATAGCAGTGCACTTTACACAGAGAGGGAATCATATCTTTGACACTGATGTTATTTCTGCCATGGATCTCCATCTCTGTCTTGCTACTGCTGGAACACTCTCATCCCTCCATCTACATTTCCTTTCTCTCCTGTCTCTTTGCAATATCTTGTTGCTTTTCCCTCCATTCCCTTTCTCCCCCTGCCTGTCTCTGATCTCCTGCTGCTGTCTGAGCATCAAAGGTGTTGAAGAGGTTTGCCATCTCACCTTCCTTGCCACAGATCCCTTCATCTTCTTCAAACAGGGAAGTGCAAAGGCTAACTGTGGGTTTCAGACATCTTCTGTTCTGTCGCTCTCGCTCCTCTGCCCTGGCCTTTGCTATTAGCAAAGTATCTTGACAGAACTGCTCTCTGGGTGTAGAAATGGTTGAGACATACATGACCTGAGCTCTCAGATCGTCAGAGCCTCAATTTGTGTTTGCGAGGCTGAGAGGTGTCATGCTGATAAAGTTTGTTAAAATAATTGACTTGTTTTTATAAATGCATTATTAGTTTATATGTCTGTTACTATACTTATATTAGATATTTGAAAATGAGAGTTAAGTTGACTTTTCCATGATATATGCATCATTAGAGTCAGTAGTGGGGTTAAAATGGTCTATGTTACATGTGTCCTACAGATGGCGTCAGAAGAAAGGTCATGAGGTCACTATAATCAGAGAGCATGATGTGCTTATAAACTTTTATTGCATTCCAAAATCAACCTTGCACAGACATAATACCACCCCATTTTGTTCTTATACTTCTTAAATAGACATTTATAAACATTGTGTATTTAGATCTCATGGAGAATCCACCACAGTACACAGCAGCTGAACTGAAAAACAAACACAAACTCCTGACATTTCACATATCATCCTGTTTTGGGATGCAGCATGTACAAAAATTGATAATTTTCAGTCTCTAAGTGTGTGTAAGTGGGTAGCCGGTGATCCTGGCAGCTGCTCTTCACTGTGTAAACACACACTCACACACACACACACACACACACACACACACACACAGACGATGGTCAGAGCAACCCTGTGTGTTTGCTGACTGCACAGTATAAGCACCTGTCTGCAGAGCCATGCACAAACACTTTTAACATTGTGCTGAAAGTTAAAGTGGAAATCCTTTAGATCCTCCGTTTTTCTATTTAGTCACCATCTGTGGTGCTAAGAGCTCATTGCTGTGGTGTTTCTAAACTGTCCCAACAGGAGGCTGGCTGTCAGTCAATCTGTGTGTGTGGTACAGTGACGACTTTTACCTTACCTACCTAATTTGTCTGGTCTTCCTGTTACTTCGGAGATGTCCAGCGTGAATTACAATTGAAAGAATTAGATATAAAATAGATACAGTGTGCAGTATTATGTATTTGTATAGGATTATACGGGATTAAAGGACATTTGGGCATGTTAAACCCCTCGGTGTGATGTTCCAGAGGGCCCAAAGGCCTAGACCTTACATGCTAAACCCCAGCAAACCCCCCCCTCCACACACACATTTCAACCTTTACCCTAAACCCATTCCTCATCTCTGCGAGAGCGGACTCTGAGTGAATGGCCTCGCTAAAGGCTTTTTAATAGACTGCTTTGTGCGGGGAAAACTCCGGGTGACAGGGGTGAGTCCCAAGGGAGACGTGGGGGAGGGGGGCAGAGACACACAGAGTGAGAATGGCTCATTGAAAAACTAACAGAGCAGGGAATCAGTGTTTGCTGCCCTACTGATCCCTAAACACCTTATTTAAATCCAATAAATCACAATTACATCTGTGACATTTCATAAGAACAAATGTCTCCGCTCTCCTGTAATGTGTTATGACTGACGTAGCACAAACATAGATAAAAACCAAATAACCTCTCACACACAGCGTATAATCACAACCATAAAAGCTTTCACATTTGCTGCTTACCTGGTGTCCACTATGTTTGTGACTGTCTCTGAAACAAACCTGATGTTCTCCACATCAAACCTTCATTTGGTTTCAAGTCTGTTTTTACTCGTCAGAGATTATACAACATTCAGGCTTTAGAAATAGCTTGAAATAGCTCCTCTAAAATGCACCCACACACACATACACACACACTCTGAATGCCCTTTTTGGAAAGAGTGTGTTGGATCATGTTAAATGAAATTAAATGAGAAGCAAATCCATTTACACTGTAATGTAATGATAATATACGCTATTTATTAATTGTATCTACAGTGTTTAAGTTGCTGTCGGAAACCATTAATATGTGCTCAAAAGGTACAGGACAGGCATGTCCACAGGAAACCTTTGAATGGTCCCTCATATCCAGATTGATTGTATTCATACAGTGTTTAAAAATGTGTCGCCAGTGGCTGTGATTAATGCTGGATCTCTGCTCAGTGTGCTAAAAGACTTCAACAATTGGCCAGCACTTGCAAAGCGTATTCGTATTCGTAGACTGTAATCTAGTTACACTGCTATATTAACTTTTACTTGTATTTTGTTTTGTCTTTTTAAATCTCTTGAATTTATGCTTGCTTTTTTGGTTGATTGTACATGTATGACGATAACTGATAATGAATTCAGTCTCATGTCATGATATCTGTTTAAAGTGGGAGAGCAGGCTGTACATTAATTGTAGTATGGTTGATGGTTTGATTAACTGCTCCTCCTATCCATGTTTCAAAGTGTCCTTGAGCAAGACTCGTAACCAGAGTTGGAAATTGCGGAGCAAGACACCTCCTTGCGTTGCAGCATGAGCCAGCATTGGTAGGCTAAATGTTTGTAAATCATTTATCTTACCCATGTAAATGTCGTCTATTTACATGTGATGCAACTCACGAGTCTTATCTCAAATGATACTTTATTAAATTACAAAAATAAGGGTAATCTTGTTATTATTGTCATTGTTGTCATCATAATTTCTCAACCTCATATGAGGGGAGTGGGAGGGTGTGGGTGCGGGTTTAGTATCGGAACTCATGTCACTAAATGGTTTTGTGACGACTCCTAAAATGCAAATAAAATGTGATCATTTTATCATAAATTAATAAATAAGGGTAATCTTTTCATTACTGTATCAAGAACCGCGGAGTGTATAGACCCAAGGGTGACCTATTACGTAAAATAAGTGACATCCAGACAGAGATGTTTATCAAAATGTTTGAATTTAAAGCCCCCTCCACTCAAAAATGTGTTTTTCTTTTTTTATGTGCCCTATAAAATGTCTGATCTTGACTATAGTGACATGTATCTGTGCAAAGTTTGTCACATGAGAGGTGTTTTCACATCCCTGTATGTCTATATTCCTCAACCTGAGATTCAAACGTACCAAGGGCAAGCTAGATTATAGGTATGTCACTCAAAGAAAAGCCAATCACTGTCTCATATGGAAAACACATATCATCGGGCGAAGGGACTTTGACACAACACAGGCAAAGAAACCTGAAATTTCCAGCACAGAGCGGACCTTTCAGTACAGAGAGCAGAGTTTGCATGAAAGTTTTGACAGAAAACATTGTAGAGGGTGCAGTTACTCCTCGTAGCAGATACTATTGTGTTTTGTAACCACTCATGTGTCAACCACTAACTGACAAGCTAATAGACAACATAAACAACAGGGTTGTTTATTGGGGCGGCTGTGGCTGAGAGGTAGAGCGGGTCGTCCACCAACTGAAAGATCAGTGGTTCGATCCCGGGCTCCTCCAGGCTGCATGACGAAGTATCCTTGAGCAAGATACTGAACCTACTGAACCCCAAATTGCTCCCGATGCTGGGCCATTGGTGTGTGAGTGTGTTAAAACTGAGTAGCAGGTTGCACCTTGTATGGTAGCCTCGGCCACCAGTGTATGAATGTGTGTGTGAATGGGTGAACGTGACTCGTAGTGTAAAAAGCGCTTTGAGTGAGAAAGGCGCTATACAAATAGCTATACAAATGCAGGTCCATTTACCATCCAATGGTCATGGATAACCTGGAAAAGTCATGGAATTTTATAGTCTCCTTTTCCAGGCCTGGGAAGATATGTTTGGATAGGAAAAAATGAATGTTGTGACATGGTGATTTAATGTGTAGGGTCATTGATTCAAAAGTTTGCGTACCTATGTCATGCCCCACTATTGATTTTCAGTTGTACTGCATTTTTGAATTGGAGCAATGTTCATGTTAAACATTGTGAGTGAGTGGTTATGGAAATTTTATTACTGGTCCTCGAGAGGTCATGGAAAACCATTCTGATAAGCCTACTAGTTGCCGATTGCCCAACAGACTCCTCATTTGAGTCTGGGTCTGGCTCTGACATTGTATGGCTAATATTTTGTGTATCGATAACCATCTTCATGCGCACTGCTCTTTCACTGGTCAACCTACAGCGAGCAGCACTGCAGAAAGCAGAAAACGAAACCTTGTGAAAGTGGCGACAGCAGGCAGGGTGGAGGCTAAACCCAGAATTTCTCAATGAGTGAGAAACAGTAGATCTACTTCAGGCCCCTTTTCAGAGTTTTATCTTTAACTATTATGTGGGAAAACCATGTAAAACAAAATTAGTATAAGTAATGTACTTTAAAAAAAATGCCTGGAGGGGGACTAAAATCAGGGGGACATCAATTTTAATCAGATGTTACACCAAAATGTGAGTATTTCGTAGAGAAGGTGTTGATTGGTCTAAGATTGGTGCTACAATTTCAGGTCAGTACAAGGTGACATGTTTGACTGCATCATCCTTGGGAAGGCGATATGTTTGCGGTTGCCGTGTATTCCTGTCCCCTCTCTGCTGCGGAGTGTGTGAATGAAGACATTTATTACAACAGAGACACAGAGGATTAGCAGAGGGCTTAAACCATTCTCATGGTAATGCGCGGAGCTGGGAGTGCGCAGATAAACACAAACACTCACCTTATCAAAACACCCAGACCTGAAAGACTACTCCTTAACAGCACCGACAGACCGGCTGAAAGACACTGACAGAAAACAGGAAACAGACAGAGAAAGAGAAAGATGTCAGTTAGCTGTGGCAGATTATGGCCTCATTCAAAAGTAATGTTTGGACAATGAAATCATTCAAGGGTGCACCCAGCAACACTCAAATGCAAAAGGTATGACGCTATTTTCCAAGTTAATACAGAAAAACAATTTCTGACATGGAAATGGACATGGACCTTGGTTGGGTGAAGCACAACTGGACATTTGAAGTAGTACTGCTGGTTTTTGTAATTTTAGATGCGTCATCCAAAATAATTAAAGTTCATGAGTTTGAATGTGAAAAAACATCAGAAGACCTGCTGTTGTTAAATGGGAAACCGACCGGAGAGTTTGTCTTTATTTTTATTTTATTTTTTTTGCACTTTTTCCACCTTTTGTGTAACTGTCGCTGATGAGCCAGAATAACACTTGTGCTATTTGGTGCCTGTTGCCTTGGAAGAAGTTACTTTAATTCTGAGGAGAGAAACTAATTTTGGATACATCAGTGGCCTTCAAGTGGATACTGCCATGAGGACAAGCACTCCATCATCTCTATCATTTACCGGCTAGCAACGGTGACGGAAGCTGGTTAGCATGTGAAGTGCTATTAAGAGATTTGCATTAAATTTTAATGAATGGAGGACCAAACTTTGGTGTCAGCATCTTAAATGTGAAGATTTGCCGCTTTTCATAGTTACACAAGATAGTCAATTGAATATATTTGAGTTTGGGACTGCCTGCCTGTAAGGAAGAGAGGCTTTGCCCTGATAGGCTTTGAGAGAACGTTTTCTCCTCCAGTCTGTTTAGATGTGCTGAATTTATAGCTCACAGCAACTGAATACGATACAGTCTCTGACTTTTGTCTGATATGTGTTGGCAAAAAGTTTGCTGACAATTTGCACATTTCTGATTTGTCGTTAGCATAGTTGGTATGTTTTAGCTTGGAGGGCTAGTTTGGCTACTTTACAATATGATGTGAATGTCACTGTCACCCTGAACAATCGAATATTTGTGTTGAACAGCCAAATCCGATAAACTGAGACATTTTTTTGTCTACTTACTGTGTGTCCATCCATTCATCTATCCTTTATCCAACCCAATTGCCAGAGGAATTGTTGGTGTTGTACATTTCTGCAAACCTAGTTAAGCTATTTTTGTACTTAAGTATGAAGCAGACAAGTTGAAACTTTGCATTTCTTTGCTTTCCAACGACGCTTTGGTTAATGTGTGGTTAGATTAAGGCACTAGAACTACTTTTTGCAGCGCTATCTCCAGTGGAAAAACAGTAATGGGTTGCAAAAAAAACATTTGAAGGCTAAAATGTCACTACAAACACAGCAATAACTCACTTGAAAACAACCAAGTTTGTTGTTTGTTGCCTCAGATGAACCTTTAATGCCAACATTTTCTTTATGCGACTGGACTGTTTCATATGTACCTGACATTTTTGTCAGTACATGATTTTAATTTATCTGATGAAAGCTTTTTTTGATTGCCTGATTGATTTTTCATCTCAAGCTATAATAATCCTGCGCCAGCTCATGTGAAAGACGGAGCAGAGAGAACCATAAGCTCCCTGCCACTGTAATCCACAGTATCCTCTCTGCTCCAGGCGATCCACTGTGTTCACTTGTACCTTCTCAACATTGTAGTCAGACAACAATCTCAGCCACCAAATCCACGTCTCTCCAAATCTTCTCTCTTGGCGTCAGGTTTGTTTTTTGGCTCCTTCAAGAGAAGACGGGGAATAAGCTGAGCTCTGAGGATTTTTATATCCCTCTTTTCAATAGACTCTTCCTTTTTGAACGTCACACTGTAACAGCATATCATAGAGAGAGCAAGACTCCAAGATTCTTTCAGCCATCATATGCTGATAAAGGAGCGCTGTGTGCATGTAGAATTTGACATTGATGATTTAAGCAAGCAGTATTTTTGTATTTTACTGTCACCAAAATGCCTGAAAAAGTCATCAGTAATTGTACTTACAGCTTAAGCTGTTTTAACAGACAAGTCCAGGTCAAGTCTCAAGTCTTTCAAGCCAAGTCACAAGTTTTTTAGAGCAAGTCTCCATTGCATCGGTTTAGTTCTATGTAATGTCACTGGTATTTTAGGGCCAAATCAAGTCTTAAGTAATTTGAAGCAAGTTCAATTCCAAGTCATTCAATGCCAGTCTCACTTCTCAAGTCTTTCAGGTCAAGTCACAAATGTTTTAGCAAGTCTACTCTCAGGTCTTTCACTGCAAGTCTTGAGTGAAATCCTTTACGCCAGTTCATGTCTTTAAGACAAATCCAAGTCATCTCAAGTCATACAAGACAAGTTTAAGTCAAGTCTCAAGTCTTTCGGTGCCAGTCTTAATTCTCATGTCTTTCAAGTCAAGTTGCAAGTCTTTAAAGGCTAGTCCAAGTCAGATCTCAAGTAATTCAGGTCAAGTCCAAGTCAGGTCTCAAGTCTGACACACCAGATGTCTTCCGTAACGTCTCAAGTTTTTCAGTACAAGTTTTGATTCAGGTCTCAAGCCCATCAGTTCATGTCCAAGTCAAGTCACAAGTTTTTTGGTAGGTCTTTAGCCATTTGAGACGAGTCCAAGTCATGCCGCAACTCTTCATACAAAAAATGTCTTTGTGAGTCTGAAGTATCAAGAGTTCCTTAACAGCATGACTTGAAACAAGGGACAAGTTATTCAAAGGTTTTTTTTTTCTTTTTTCTTCAAGACTAGGGGAAGGTGCCATTAGATACTACAGTTTTACTTACCACCTGCATTGGTGTCATGCTCAACAGTTTGGGACCCTTTGGCCTTCCTGATGCCATCAAGAAGAAATCTTTGCACTGAGCTTCAGTCCAGTCCACAGGGGACGTAAACCTGTAACCCTTGCAGTGTCCGTGCCAGAACCACAAGATATACAGTACATAGACACATGCTCCTCTTCCCCTGTCCAACTAGTCTTCCCCTCAGTGACAGAGATGTAGCTTCCAGATCTCTCCCCTGCCACCTCTGATTAAGGCCGGCGTGGGCGAGACACACCTGTACAGCTGATGGGAGACAATGCCGCCGCTTCCTCCCCGAGATTGATTTTCTCCATTAAAACGGGCCCTTTGTCTAAAAACCCTGCACCCCTTTTGTTATGCTAAAGAGAAGATGGAAGATTTCCAATTCAATTTGGGCTGAGCCGAGGGCCGGTCAGCTATATGGGCCTCCATTGTTCTGGCTGAGCCCGCTGGGACGACGCTAGCGTCTCCCAAACGCCAATTAAGCCGGACGGAGAGACGGACAGGGGGATAATTGACAGGCAGGAGAAAGGCAGCCTTCTTCCTCTCTGTCTCATCATTGAAAAAGAAAATCAAAGAGAAAGAGCAGCAGAGAGGAGGAGAAGTGAGGGATGAGAGGGAGAACAAGGAGGAGAGGAGTAATGACCTGTAATATGTTGCCCAGAGCAAATTCAGATTACATGAAGTGTTTAGCTCACGTACACGACTTTGGCCCAGCGGCACTAACAAGGCCAAGAAAAGACAATGACAGCCATGATTAAAAGTACAGAGTCAGCTCTGATGCTGCTTATTATTGGTTGATTTAATGTTTGTGAAAAGAATGCAAAGCAGTCATATAAATTACACTAACTTTCAGTATCTTCATCCTCCATCATTAACCTGTCACAGGTCCGCTCACGTATTAATTACTTGAAAATGTATCTAATTAAGACTAATTTAACTTAAATTGTTAAATACGTCCTACTATCTTTCTGATGTCTCAAAGAGAGGTGTCCCCATGAAAACTTATCTTAATAATCTACAGCACATTTTTATGAAATCAGAAATCTGTCTCCTCATAGTGAAGTGGTTTCAATTGAGATGAAATGCTTTTGTAACTCCTTTAGATCACATCCCTGGTCATATTGTGCTCCTATTTAACAACATATACCATAATATAACCAATAATGTCATTACATCCTACCATTAGTCAGTCTGCAACTTTTGGCCGCACAGAGCTAAGATTCATTGGTTAACTAGGTCGCAACAACATGGTATGTTGGTGTGTCTTCGAGTGTTCACCACCCTAAACTTAATGATCTTTTCTTCCCAAAATGGTCACGGGCCTGCTGGTTAGAATTTTCTCAGAGTACGCAAAATGCTACCCATGACAGTTCCAGATTATGTGCAAGGCATTTTAAAGTTGACTGCTCAGGCAGCTAACGTTACATAGAGCATATGATGGGCTTCATCTCTCTCCCTGACGAATGCCGTTATCTCGTCGTTGTACACCACTGGGTCCTCGGCATGTTTGTTATGACACGTCCACTTTTCAGCAATAAAATCAGATTCCTCTCAATGTTATATCCACCTGCTTATCCAGTTTCACTCAGAAATACAACATGATACTGAAGCTAGATACTTGCTTTTTCATGTGGACTTTTCAGTTATGCAAAGGAGTCAATTCTTTTCCATCAACCATACACATAGCTCCCACTCACACCACACCCCCTTTCTTTTAATGGAGATTGCCAGTGATAGTGAATTTTTAAAAACCATTTGCATCTAAAAAGACAATATAGGTGTATTGGTAAATTGTGGCTGCAAACTATAAATCATAAACATACATTTTGGGTGATGTATTCTACAGAGTTTTTGGATGTATTTTTAACTATGCAAGGGAAATGGCTGTAGTGATTACAATGTTGGTCTGTTTGTTGGGCGGTCATCATGTTGGTCCAGATTGCCATTGATGGGTTGCTGTGAAAGTTGGTACACACATTCATAGTTCTTGACTTTGGTGTCCTCCTGTATTTTAGGTTCACTGATAAGCCAGTAGGGCATGCAATTGGTCGAACTGATGTTGAACTTTAGGAGTGCCAATTGTGGGGCCACTAGGAAACAGTGCTTTGTGCTTTATAGAAAAAAAATTCAATCCAAACAGCTTATTACAGTTTAAATGTTTATTAGGCAGGGAACCAGGTCCAGCCCTCATGATGTTCTCTACTACCGTTTTTCATTATTATTTCCTGTTAGCCTATACCTTGGGCCATCACAAGTTAATAACAAGCACCCTCAACTCGGGGCCGTTTTCTCTCAGGGGCCCAAAGCCCTCTTTTGGGACGTTTCTGGTGAAATGATGTAAATGCAAATATTAGGGCACTACAATAGCATAAATAGTTGCGCAATTATGAAATTTGGCAAGGAGTATCCTTACACAAAAGGGAAAGTAGAAAAATAAGATTATTGGGCTTGCTGCTGTTATATTTCAAAATATCACACAACACATCCCCAAAAAAACAAAAAAAATGACTGTCCATTTGACAAATTCTCATCAAAAATAATTATTTTTCATGACCTTGTGTTTAATATTACTGCTTCACTTGAAACTAGAAAACTTACCAATGTTGCAAAAAGGGAGTTTGTGCCCCCTGAGACCAAATGGCCCTGAGTTGGGGGTGCTCGTTATCAACTTGTGATGGCCAAAGGTACAGGCTAACAGGAAGGTAGCAGAAAACATCATGAGGGCTAGATTCTGGCTCCCAGCCTATTATTTTTTCCTCACATTGGAACAAAAGTTTCAATGTTGAATAAAAGCGACAGCCCTATGGGTAACACAACTCAAGCAAGTTTCAGGAGTATGTTTTTATATTGTATAGAATGAATGGAAAACTAATGTAGTGACCTGGAAAAGTAGAGAGAATATTCTAGGGATTGGACCCATTAAACATTTAGGGCACACTGTGTATTGACCTCACAGCGGCCTTCTACCTGTACATTTCCGTGTATCAGCAGCACCTGCTTTGTGTTTCATTACTGTCAAATCCAATTAGCGCTTCCTCCATTGTGTTTCATAGTGAAGTAAAAAGAGCATCTCTTTCACTACTTTCTTTCCTCCAGACATCCTTTTTCTCAGTTTATCGCGCTCTGTTTCTCCATTCCTCAAATCATAATGTCTCTGCCTCCCTCCCTCCCCCCTTTTCTCTCCCCCTCTCTCTGCTGGCTCGTGACAGACGGCCTAATAGGATTTAATAAGCCCCATTTGCATGTCAGCCTTTTAGATTTTCTGTAAGAAAGAAAGGCGATAGGAGGGATGGGGGGTGGACAGGGAGAGAGAGGGAGGGAGGGAGGGATGGTGTGAAGGAATAGAAAGGAGGAGAGAAAGAAAGAAAGAAAGGAAGGAGGGAGGGATAGGGGTGAGCGTGACGATGGATGGATTGAATTAAGGACACATTTCGCTTTTGATAAAAGTAGAAAAGCATAATACCAACTGCTTTAAAAATATACTGGTGCCAACATTGGCCTTTCTTTAAAATATGATCTCATGCAATATTATTTTTTTCAATCTTTTTTTCTAAAATCACATATAAGCAGAGAACTCATTCAATATGCCCTAGTAGTGACAATTATTGTGTCTTTCAGTGTATTTTGTGGTCTAAATGTTGTTCAGAGGTGTCTCTGCCTCTACAAATATTAGATTTTGGTGGTAAATCTATGTTCAGCTGGAGCAAGCGGCTTCATGTCATTTCCACTAAGTGGCTTTTGTCTTTTTGTTTGGTTTTGTTTGTTGTTTAGAGCAAATGTGAAGAACACAACGCAACAGGAAGAGAAGGTTCTCAAAAACTGATTGATAGACAATGAGCTATCTGGTGTTACATGGCAATCATATGTCATCATGTTGGAAGAGCTTATTGTTCTCATCCACACTGCAATTGCCATTTTTAATTTCATTCACTTTATAGACCTTTTTGGTCAGTTTTGGTGATTGAAATGGTAGAATGTCCTCACTAGAAAAACAACAGCAACGATTGTTTGTTTTAAATACTTAAAACCATCTATGCTGAAGCTTTCTTGACGTGTGACCTCTTGGACCAAGAAGTGTAGTTTCTTAAGCCTGACAAAATCTTTTAACCGTAGAGGTGACAGATCAGAAAAATAAGTTGCTCAGTGGCAGATAAAGCTAAATAAGTCTCTTCATGGTTATAAAATTACCCAAATCTCCCGCATCTATAAGCCCAGAGAGCCATCGCACTAGCGTTTCCTTTAACCTTGCCTACCAACCACTTGGTCTTGGGCTCACTAACTTCAGCAACAGTTCGTAAAAGTGTTCACAGTGAGAAGTAAATGTACCTAAAAAAAATAAGATAAGATCTTCTGATTTACTGACATCTCTTTCACATTACAAATCTAAGCAACAAAGTCTTTTTGGCCCATGTGACGAATGCAGACGTTTTGATTCAACGGTTGGACCACGATGCCAAATTGGCTTTAAATCCATGATTAACAGATATCTTTTGTCTACTCTCTAATCGCCCTTGTTCGAACATCGTCCACAGCTGCTAGGTGCTTTTAGACTTTTAATTTGTGATTTGTTAAATTAGTTTTTATGTAATCAGTTGCTAACAAAGCTAGCTATTATAGCTGTCTGTCATTTTGCTCATTCAAGAGTCTGAGTGACTGTTTAGCAAACAGCCTCTTTTTCTTTGACTCTTGTGGGCTCTTTGCATATGTGTACCAAATTCATTACCTTGTCAAACCTCCCATAACAAAGTAGTTTTTAGGGTTCCCACAGTCATGGAAAACCTGGAAAAGTCATGGAATTTCTCAATCTCACTTTTCAGGCGTGGACAAGTCAAGGAATCACTGAAAATCATTGAAAGTTTTGGGAAAGTAATGCAGTTTTGTTGTTTGTAATGAAATTAGTTGTTACAGTAATCTTCTGGGGATAACCTTCCACGCAGTGTAACATAAGGACGAATTTATTTCACGCAAGTTAGCCGTTAACATAACATAGCTCTAATATGCATCAACTTAGGGCTGCACAATATATCGTTTCAGCATCAACATTGTGATGCGCAAAAGTCACATCGAAGAATGTACAATGTCAAATATGGCTAATCAACTCAAACAACTCATTTAATACTTGATACAATTGGAAAACTTGCATGGTTTCTTCGTTTCACTGTTTCTTATGTGAAGCGAGAATCTCTCCTGCATATGTGTGTGTAGAAAAGTAATCAGGCCAGCACATGCAGTAGACACAATGAAGTGCATGCTTTTCTAAATTGAAAATAATACAAGGGGTCCTTGAAAAGTCATGGAAAAGTTTTGAAAGTCCATGGAAATGTGTGGGAACACTGAATGATCTATCCCCACTAACTAATTTGACAACTAGTCTGTACTGAACTAATTTAAATTCACTTTTACAAGTAAATTTAAGTTGAATTTAAATTGATGATAAATGAACGTGCACTGGTTAACCTGTAATCTTTTGGCATGGAAATTCAAATATAACGATTTTATGATGAGTTGGCATGAAATAGCAATTTAAAAATATTGGTACCAGCCCATAAGCCCAGATTGTACATTATTTATATCAGCTGATATCTATTCATTATTACAAATGATTAAAAAACATCTGAGACATTTCAGGAATGAGCCTTTTCCTGAAATGTATTATTTTGTTGTACAGTATATCATGCTTCTCCAGTCCTTACATGGATAGTTACAGAAACCAAATATGTACGTGTGTGTGTGTGTGCGTGTGTGTGCGTGTGTGTGTGAGCGGCAGAGGGAGACTGTCGCTCTGTAAAGGAGGATAAAAGGTCCAGCCAAAAACCATGAGTGTTGCACACATCTCCACACACACTCACACACTCAGTAATCCCCATGTTGGTAGCTGATGTTTATTGCCATGTAATAGGATCAGGATGAGGCAGCGTCAATATCAGAGCAAACATCTCACACACACTCACACACACAAACACGCACATGCGCGTGCGCGCGCACACACACACACACACACACACACACACACACACACACACACACACACACTCACACACACACACAATCGTTGATCAAACATAGCCCAGGAAACATTGTGATCCAGGAGAGATGAGAGGACTAATCCTTTTAGCCTTCTAAGAAGACTCTCCTCCTCCTCCTCCTCTTCTCTTTTTTTCTTCCAGGCTCGCTTCCTCAATCATTCTTCTTCCTTGACTCTCTGCCTTTCTCTTTCTTCTCCTCTTTTGCTTGACAACATTGTTTTCGCTCTCCCCTTCTTCCACTTTTACTGACAAGGACAAGGCTAAAGAGAGAGAGTCACCGAGCTAAATATACATACCATGTGTGTGTGTGTTTATCTATGTGTTAAGAGTAGATTGATCTGCTTGGTTTGCTGAGAGATTAGACCTGATAAATCCTCCTTTTTATACCTAACCAGCCTCCCTCCTCAGCCTCCTCCCACCTACACTCTGCATACGTCTGTGTGTGTGTGTGTGTGTGTGTGTGTGTGTGTGTGTGTGCGCGCATTCCTTCAGGTTTGCACAATGATACCCATCACATGTTAAAATATCAGCTCAAGCTATTCAAGTTCTGAAGGGTGAAACTGATTTTTTAAACCATAGCTGATATGTAGGGCTTGTTTCTTGCCAGAGGATGGGGTTTGGGATGTCTATTGGTTGGTCTGTCTGACAGCTTGATAGAGATAAGTTATCTCTACAGCTTACCATGAAATTTAAGACTATATTTGTGGTCCTCCTGACCATTACGCCAATGTTACCCTTTGACCAATTCTTTGGTACACAGGGTATCTTAAAATGAATAGTTTCGTAAATTATTTTGTGGGAGTCAAGTGTGATAAATTGCATCTCTTTTTGTCAAGAGATGACAGGATTTGAGTAGAGAGAGAGATGGGGATTGCCACTTACCATAAACAATGATGCCTCCAGCTTGCTTTCAGCTAGGGGATGCTCTGATTAATGGTGAGCACCTGATACTTCTTGTCCACTAGAGCAAAACATTTAAAATGCAAATAAAGTTTTTTAAAATATACAGTTTTTCTCCATTGCTTGGACACGCTTAAAGTAACTAGGATCCACCATTGGTTGCACACAATTTTCAACCCTTTTTCAAAGCAGTTATTTAAGATCTCATAAAGGGTTTCAAAACTTAATTGGATGAACCGTGTTAAGCCTCAAAAATGGACATTGTTTTGCATGATTCTGTTATAATAGATCCAAAATAAGAACAAAAAGAGCTCGAGCATTCATTCTTTGTGCAGCAGAGAGACAAGGCTTCTATCTTCCCTGTTATCACGTCATGACCTTGTGTTACCTTACTTTACGTGCTGTGCCAATGTGGGATTTTGCCGTAATTACGCCAGAATTCCTGTCGTGGCCACTGGAGATTGTTGTTTGAATAATCCTGTATCTATCTATCTAAAATAAAAATATAAGAGCGAGAGCATTCATTCTTTTTTTTTTGCAGCAGAAAGCTAAGGCTTCTGTCTTCCCTTTAATCATGTGCTACGCTCATAATAAGGTCACTGCGCAATGGTACATTTGGTGCAAAAAACACAGAGGTGTGGGAGGAATGAATGACAGGTCCATAACAACTCCTTTGCACCCTGCACATTGAAAAAAGAGTATATCTCAAAATCAAATAATGCACATAGTTCAATAACATATCGAGTGTTGGGAAATATTTGTTTATGTTTCTGCATTTAGAAATATTTTGGATCATTTTTTTATGACACAGTGTCAATACTTTTGTTGCTTATAGCTTACTGAGTGACTTAACCTTTTAGCTTAGGTTGTACAGATTTAAGGGATAAAAAGCATTTGAAGATACTCTAAAAAATGACATCACAAAAAGCCAAACTACCAATATAGGCACTTTTGAACCATCTTATTGCAGAGTTCAGAAGGTTTAACAAAATGAAACATTAGTTCAAAGCTGATAGAAGTTACCTGCATAATTATGACTCTCTAATGCACCTGTGTGAAACTCACAATTCTTCAACCAGCAATCAGTCCTTTTCCATCTGTAAAAGATACCGCCTCTTTGTTACTGTTTGTAAGCGTGGATCAAAGAGGCCAAAGGCAAGTAAAAATGAATAATACAACTTTTTTAGAAAATGACTCTTTGAAAAAAGTGTTTTAACAAGGCATCTCAAAATGTGTAAAAAGTGAGAACAAAATACAGCTCATGTAATATGCTTGCTTGCCTTTTTTTGGCACCTACTATGTAAAGTAACAAAAATAGCACAGGCATGTAGCACAGATTAAGGCAGAGCCACTTCATATTGATAGCTGTATTTTGTATTTTGTTGTCCATTGTGTAATGATTGATTGAAAGAATATATTAATTTGACCACAAGCTGTGTTACATGATAGAAAATATTTGCTTTTGTTGCATGTCTTTAATGTTTCGTGAGTGTTGGAGCAAACAAAATGTGTCATTTTGCCACAGTGACTTTGAGTTTATGTGTGAACAGTTTTGAAAATTTAACATCTGAATGGACAAATTTGTTCAAATTTGCAAACAGATTGCCCTAAAAATATAATATATATTTGTTTCTGTATTGACCAGAATATAAAAATAGTTGTATACAGGAAATGTGTATGAAGCAAACAAAAATAGCTTTCTCCAGTTGAGTTCAGTCAGTTCATTGTCCAGTAGAAGGACTTAAAACATCATAACAATATTCCACATGAATGGTAATTTTCCCCTCTCCATGTAATTGCGTTCACATAATATTACAGTACTTTGCATATGCTGTATGTCTTTGTCAGTCTATCTTCTCTTTTTTTCTATATGGAGCTTCTCTTTTGAGTTTCCTTTTACACCCTGTTTAAAGTTAGGAGCCATTACAGTCGTGTCACATTTTTATGGCATGCTTTTCTATACAAGGCGACTTGTTGTGCTTCTTTCTTCTCCTGTTAAACACAGGCTTTCATTTTATTTACTCAGAGTGAAGCCATGCCCCTAAATATATACTGTATGTATCTATAAAAATGACACAATGTTATTATTGCATATCACATTCACAGGTTCATGTAAATGCTCACTGCTGCATACAGTTCATGCTTGTGCATGTGTGTGTATGTGTGTGTGTGTGTGTGTGTGTGTCTTCAAACAGAGCTGTGAGTGCTTAATGAATTTACTTTGCTCTGATTGGAAATTAATTAAAACAGCCTCAAACAGACAGCCGCCCACAGGGAGCCACTGGCAACACACTGACAGACAGATTACTGCTCTGTGGAGGGAGGGAAGGAGGGACGAAGGGAGGGAGGAGGTAAGGGAGTTTACAACTATCTGATGCACTCCCTACGACCCCACGTGTCATGGATTAATGCAACCTTAGCCTCATTATTGTCTTATTTTATCTTTCTTATCTGCAGTATCAGTTAAACAGCAGCAGTCTTGATCCTATACAGGTGAGCAGGTGGCTTTCTCATATGTAAGCTTTTGATAGACATGTTTATAACTGATGCCAGAAAAAAAAATCAGGTTCTGATTGCAGTTCTGATGCAGGAAGATGATTTGATTCTTCAGAAAAAAACAACTTTTCTAGGATATGTTTAAGTGACATTTTGGGCAAATGTGTTGCATGTTCCCATAGGCCAAACCCCAGGTATTAGACCCTGCTCAATGTATCCACATATGACAGTTTGTATAATATCTTAAGTAACGCATATACACAGTTTTGTATTATATCTAATGATTTAGTGCCCCACGAATGGTGTTGTCATGTTATGTACTTAATGTAAAGTTACATACGTTAGGTACAGGCAAGTGAAAAATAACATAGGTTAGGTTTAAGAGAAGAAACATGGTTGGGTGCTATGAAGTTATGTACTTAACATAAAGTTATGTAGGCTAGGTGTAAGCGAGTAAAGTTACATAGGTTAGGTTTAGGAAGAGAAACATGGTTGGGCGTCGTCACATCACGTACATATGCTAGGTTTAGGCAAGTAAAAAGTTATGTAGGTTAGGTTTACGAAATGGACATGCTATGACATTCACAAGTTAGGTACTTAACATGAAGTTACATAGGTTAGGTTTCGAAAGAGACACATGGTTGGGCATGGTTATGTAACAATTTAACAAAGTGACATAGGTTAGGTTTAGGCAAGAAAAAAGTTACATAGGTCAGGTTTAAGCAAGTGAAGTTACGTCAGTCAGGTTTCGGAAGAGACACATGGGCCTCTAGTTTGGCAGACCGGGCGAGGCGGAGGTGCAGCGCATCTTTGCTTCGCCAACTGGGTGTGGCCAGGCGGATTTTGCAAGTTTGGCACACCGTGCGCGCTGGCGCAGCTACTCCTCTTTCCCACCTCCGTCCCTCCTACCTGCGCAAGTCGGAAAGAGGGAGGAGAGAAGGCGTGGAGTGGGTTTTACACACATCACACCAATCAATTGAGCCTCTCTCCTCGCCCTTAAATGCGCCGCACGAAGGCGTAATGAGAGTTTACAGGAGGAAACTGATGTTTTGCTCCAAGCTCGCAGTGTCCGAATATACGGAAATGCGAGCAGACCTCCACGGGCTGATGATGCAAAGGTAGCCTGGGAGGAGGTCACCACAATTGTAAATCAATGTTGCGTTTCTCTCGTGCGCGTGCGCTCTCTCTTTCTCTCTCGCAGTGTCACTCTGTTTCTTTTCTTGTGACTTTTCTAAGATGACAGATGCTGAATATATACTCCCTATCTGATGCTGTGGCTGTTTGTGGTTGGCTGAGAGGGGTGTGAACTCATTAGTTTGCAGCTGTGTTAATCAAATCAGGTTGGGTTTCAATTACGCGTGCCAAACGGTGCCAATCCCCTTTGATCTGACATCACATGTGACGGGACAGTCGATATAGAGATACATTTATGTGCTGATTGCAGATAGTTGCATTGAATAGTGGTTTTGTGGCTATTTACTTTATTGTTAATGTGCCTGATATTCTGGAAACCTGCCTGTGAGGTTTTGGTGACGTGCGCACTGTCCGCTGGTCAGCCAAACTTACACTTACACCGGCTGCACTCCGCCTGCGCTGACAGTAGACCTGGTTTCAGCTGGCGAGCTTTTAGCGCACCTTCGGCGAAGCCTTTTGGCACGAAACTGTCACTGCGCCAAGCTGGATCTGTTGACACCTCCCACTGCTGCGCTGCCACACCCATCTCAGCGCACCTCGGTCTGCCAAACTACCAAACTGAGCACGCCTCGGGTTGCGCTGCTCGAAACTAGCTCTGTGCTGGGTTCGCCACCCTGCGCCACCCTGCGCTGCGCCGGGAAACTAGAGCCCATGGCTGGGCATGGTTATGTAACAATTTAACAAAGTAATGTAGGTTAGGTTTAGGCAAGTAAAAAGTGACATAGGTTTAGTTTAGGCAAAGAAACATGGTTGGGCATTGTCAAGTTATGTTCTTAACGTGAAGTTATGTAGGTTAGGTGTAGACAAGTAAAAAGTAATAGAGGTTCGGTTTCTTAGGTTAGGTTTTGGGAAAGAAACATGGTGACGCAACCTTAAAATAATCCAACGTCCACTTGGTTTCAGACTGGACACCAACACTTGTCTCCTGGGGGATAGTCCTGTCACCAACCCATCCTGCCTCCTTAAGCATACTGTCGTTTTTTATACTACTTCCTTCTTTTCTCCTGTCAGCGCATTGGTCATGTGATTGCAGCCTTTCTGATTACGTGGATTGTATACTAATTCTGGCGCATTACTTTTCGAAGGTGTACGTACAAACAGTGCGGAGAACAGTCTGCCCGGTTTAGTGTGCAGTTGTATGTTGCTAAACTTCAAACACCCATTTGATGAAAAAAATTATCTGTGGGAACATTTATATAAATGTACCAAGTCTTTCTTTTTTTCTTTTTTTTTTTTTAAAAGATATTTTTATGGGCATTTTTTTTGCCTTTAATTGATAGGACAGTGAAGTGTGAAGGGGGGGGGGGGAGAAGGAGAGAGACATGCAGCAAAGGGCCACAGGCTGGGTCGAACCTGGGCCGCTGCGGCAACAGCCTTGTACATGGGGTGCCTGCTCTACCACTAAGCCACCGACGCCCCACCAAGTCTTTCTTGATAAAAGGACACCTGTGCAACATTTCAATACATGAGCATAAATGTTTTCGATTTCCAATGATTTCCATGATAGAATGAACCACAGTTGAAGATTAGATAGTTGGTATAACTTTTTCTTTTGGCTTCATATTTCAATATTGTCACATGAGCATCTCATCTTACTGTTTTTTTTTGTTTTGTTTTTTTCAATATATCAATCTTCAAATGTGGGTAAAACAGTAAAAAAAAATCATTTCCTTCAAGTTTAAGATATTTGCTGCTTCTCCTTTAAAACAGAAGTAAACAGTGGTGGTGGTACAACTCAATAAGCGGTTTGGGAAGTTGGTCATTGAAAAAATGACAGTATGGGAGGGTGTTAATACAGTTTATTAATCTGTAATTGCAGAAGAATTGAACAAAAGTATTTGATTAATGTGCGAGACAGCTGGAGACTGAGCACATGTCAATGAACGATTCCCCACCAGCCCCTCAGGGAATGTGTCAAACACAAAAGGCACAGAGGAGTAAGACAAACAACAGGCACATCAATAATGACAAGTTATGGTGGTGAAAGACTTCATCAAGAGCGGCCACATGTCAGCCTCTGAGTGATTTCCTACCTCCACTCAAATCAAACAATCCTTTCAAAATCAAAATCTGGCTTTCTGCTGTATATCATTGTTGTCATGTGAAAATGCGAGGGTTTTTTAGAAAATAAGAAGAGCCTTGAGCTCATGTTCAACAATGTGTTTCGAAGTAACTGATTTTAAAAGGTTTTCATGAACCAAGTATTCTCAATGTTGTCATTCAGTCTGTGCCAATGCTACTATTAACAGGTTGTTCCAGCAACTTCGTCTTGCACTTCCATAAAGTTCGGGGACTTGGCACGAGACAGATCGAAAAAATAGCGGTTAAAACTAATGTAGCAGAGGCCAAAGTATCCTGACTGTTGTGCCATAGTTATATCAAAGTTATAGTAATTATCAATTTCTGACTTGTAATGTCAACATCCAAGTCATATTTATGTCCAGAAAACTCTTTTTTCTTAAAGTGACGATATCTCGTTGTTGCCTAATTATACGGAAGCCACCATGGACACTTCACATCAGATGGCGGCGCAGTATGCAGCGGCCAGAGTCTGGTGAAAACGGCACAACAGCAGCTTCACATCCTGAGAACACACAGGAAAGCCAGCCTGCCACTACAGCTGCTAATGTCCTTTTATCACTGCTCCACTGAGAGCGTTCTGACTAGGGCTGCACAATATCAATGTTCAATGTGGCATTATCAGGGGAAGAAACGTGGCACATCGCCTGGATGGTAAAGCACCATCGTCACTTATATCAGTGAATACAGCATCTGCTGTCACAACAGAGGTTGGGATATTAGATATTAGGAATGTCTGAAGTAATATCCTACATACTCGTGAATTTGGGTGTATTTTATGAACCTTAAAATACAAGGTGATTGTCTGCCAGTGGTCCCCGGGAGTCAGATCTGTGCAGAGTACCAGAACAAATACACCAACACGTCACATCATCGGTATGATAATAACATCCAAAACACAAGTTTCACTCTCAGTGGTTTCTGGGACAAGAGAATTACTTTAAAAATTAGTTGAGTCATCTGACGCCACTGATGGGTTGTTCACAGTCACTTCGTGGCATCTATATCAGGGCATCTAGGGTGGTAGGGATCCATCTGATTGGCCAAATATATAGAGATGCAGTGTGTGAATGCATGGCACATGTTAATACTAATTATCACAGTTCAAGCAGTCTTTGCAAAACCTTGATGGCGTATGTTGATATCACTGTAAAGGTAAATTTTTGATATATTGTGCAGCCTTAAGGCCCGAACATACTCGGGCGGAACGTACGCGGAACGGACTCCACAAAGGTCCGCGCGGACTCAAAGCGGACGTCCGCAAGCCCTGTGCGCGCAAAGCTCAGATTTTACGACTGCGCGGACTCCGCTTCGCGCACTAGTGACTGCTCAGCATGTATTTCTCACATCGTGGGGATTTTTCACGGACATTTTTACAGGAAACTACAACGCGGAAGTGCGCTCGACTATGGAGGCCCGAATGACTGCGGACATTCCTCGCGGAGTCCGTTCCGCATACATTCCGCCTGAGTATGTTCGGGCCTTTAGACGTGATACATGGGATCCCTGGGTGGTTTGGCAATAGTTCTGTGGCTGACAAGAAGGCTCTGCAGAGAGTCATCAACACAGCCCAGAAGATCACCACCACACATTTGCCTGCCCTGGAAGACTACTGGATGTCTGTAGCTCACATTGCTTGCAGAACGCATCCTGCATCTTAAAGGACCCCTCTCACCTGCCCATCACTTGTTTGTCCTTCCACTCCCAGGAAAGTGATTCAGGTCCATCAAAGTACGCACCACAAGATTAATAGTTTGCACCTTGAGGCCATCACCACTCTAAACTTTACGCTGAAAGAACACCCCTCACAGACAATATTTATACTGTACAATACCTTGTATATTTGAGCTCCATTTAGGCAGTGCACCTGAAATTCATTGTATGGCCCTGTACAATTACTGCAAAGAAATTCTATTTAACAAGTCAGTTAAGGTTTTTAAAGACAGCCCTTCAACAAACAGCACCTTTTTCTTAGACAATTTTTTGTAGTCTCTACAGTTTGGATACATTTGTTCTAGATCATGTACTATGATCAAAAGCTCCAGAACAGTTGCTAAGTAGACCTTGAGGTGCTGTTTCAAAGCTCAAGAATAAAATTTCAATCTGAACTTTTGACCCAACATGAGCGAAAAGGAAATCTGAATATCTGTAATTTAAATGGACTTTGAGGGAACACTATTTTGTCAAATGATAAAATACACTGAAATAAGGGACTAAATTAGGTATAAGGTGATGTGACGTCTGCTTCACATGATGCTCTGCAGTAGATACATTATATTCCATTAAAAGGAGCCAGACCCCAACTGTTGATGCGTCTGAACCTCTCAGCTCTGCCTCCAGTTCAGGAAGTGTTAACCGGTCCAGCTCGCTCAGGCAGACAATGATGTTAAAGACTAATTGACGAGCACTTTAAATAAGTCCTAATTAGAGCACGGCTGGTAATAATTGGGCAGGCGGTCTGAGCACTAATTAGCGTTTTAGAAAAAAGCCCACTGTGTGTGTGTGTGTGTGTGTGTGTGTGTTACCGTGTGGATGAATGATCTCTACAGGGGGGCTGATGAAGCCCATACTTTCAAGAAGCAGACAGAGCGAAAGAGAGCAAGTGGGTGAGAGAGGTAGCGGGAGAATGGAGCGGAGAGAAAGTGGGGAGATAAACCACCTCCCCTCCTCGCTCTTTTGTGATGGCGTATGGTTTGTGGGTGGCCCTCTCTTCATGGGAGGGACGGGGTGGAGGGCAGGTGTGTGTGTGTGTGTGTGTGTGTGTGTGTGTGTGTGTGCGAGCTGAACTTACTCCTAACAAGACTAATTGATTCTGTAGCCTTTCTTTATCCTTTCCCGTCTTCCCCTCTCACACACTCTGTTTTTTCTTCTCCTCTCTGCCTCTAATTGTTTGTGCTGAGAGGCGTCTAGAAAACAGCACTAATAGATTTCCCACCTGCTGCAGAGACACATTAGTAACACACTCAAATGACTTGTTTGCCTCTCGCTCTCTCCCTGCTGCCGTCTATTCATTGTTTACTGCTGGGCCTTTCAGCCGGCGACCCAGGTGTACTGATCCCCCCTCTGGTTCTCAGCCAGGCTGCATATTAAAAACACAACCAAAGTGTCACTCTTCTCAGTTTTTATCATTTCTATTTGATCACATTTCATTAGTGTCATGTAGGGTTTGAATGCAGCGTATTAAGGGCTGATATCAATGATTTGTCCTGTCATTAAAACTCAGATGCTGTGGAGTCATGAATATGATTTAGCTTGATTGATTTCTTGTTTCGTGTAGAATTAATTCAGTGATAAACACATTTTGTCTATGGTAAGTCATTTTGGTCAAATTACACAAATTATTGTAAACTACTGCTGGTGGTAGTCTGATATTCTTTGTGATATGTGTGTACAATGGATGGGCATTTAAAGTAACATCCATATTTAGGTACTCACATAAAAGTTAAAAGTAAGAATAAGAATGTAAATTGGCCAACAAGGAAAAAAGTCTGCAAACTTTCTGTTGCTGCCGTCACCATTACATTGATTAAATGCAGCACTGAAGGACCGTCTCTGAGTTGCTTTCCTCCAAGTCCAATGTCTGCCCAGTTAGCAAGATCTAACTCGGCAACAGTGGCTAATATCCGACACCGAGCTGTTTAACAGTCCCAACAAACGGCTTGACTCTGCTGTTAACTCATAAGTAACCGTAAGTTAACGCTAAGCTTGTGGTGCTAACTCACTCTGTGTGCAGAAGCAATACACTGCATGCAGCTCTACAATAAAATAAGATTTTAACCATTTTAGAGTGTGAAAAAAGAGACTTATGCTCACATGTGGGAGGTACAGCGGTCAGTACTTTATACCTTGAAGGAACACTGATGTCCAAATTAGTCCTCCAAGACATAAAGCCAGTGTCCACTTTTACACCTTTACAGTCTGATGCCATCCAATACAACTGTTCTGCCATACAGTCTGCTTTTATTCATTCTGGAAGAGGCTGCAATGCTATACAAAAACCGTGGACCAGACAGTGCTTTGCAGGTGTTTCTTAACAGACAGCCACCCACAGTATATAGAGTATATAGAAGTTTCAGTCTGGCAAAAAGTCAATGTCAACTGGAAGAAACACTGTGCTCTGCTCAAACATTTTGATTTAGTTAACTGCATATTTGAAACTAGTATGTGTGTCTGAAAAAGTCTAAACAACAGCACAACCTCTCTGAAGAAGCGAGGAGTCTAAGGGCTCATACATATGTTGTGTCTTTAGGCGCAGGGAGGCAGGTTGCGCCAAGGGCAGGGAGGCAGGTTGCGCCTGATGTTGCTAAGCGACCGTTATCAGCATACTTACCAGAAATCCTGAGTTCAGGGCTAATCTTCTTCAAGGCATTATTTTTTAAGTTTATATTAAAATACAGATGTAAAGCTCTGGGTAGCCCTGCAGTTAAATGATCAACTTTTCTTCCATATTTACCATCAACTGATAATTAGGTAAGAAAGGAAAGATATCTGCTGACTGTGATTGGTTGTTCCTCATCACATGACATATAGTGTGAGACCCTCCATGTTTAAACTTCCTGGTCAGCACATTCTGACAGAACAAGCTTTGAACAGTCATCAGTGAACTGGGTTCAACTTTGAATATTTTTATAACTTTGATCACAGTGTGTAGGTGGTGCACAACACCCAACCTT
Source organism: Epinephelus moara (assembly GCF_006386435.1). Taxonomy (NCBI): domain Eukaryota; kingdom Metazoa; phylum Chordata; class Actinopteri; order Perciformes; family Serranidae; genus Epinephelus; species Epinephelus moara. The sequence continues at coordinate 6,927,256 of NC_065520.1, forward strand.
TAAGGAGGTAGCCCTCCTCAAAGGTTGCAGTGTGATTCTTCTGATCAAGCCCTGGAACTTGTGTCCTACTGGCCACAGCAGGATTCATCACTCAGACAGATTTACAATTGAAAATTACTTCAAATAATAATTAATGGCACAGCAGAGCCAATCTCAAATTGGCAGTCTGGTTTGAACATGCCAGATGTACACTTGGTGGTCTCTAATTGCTGGTTAATTAATTAAATATCCAGTGGATTAGAGGAATTATGGGCAATTGTCCCTTAACGACCCTTAACGAGGTCTTGATTAGTGTCTTCAGCCATATCCTGTGGCTAAAATGATCCTTCAATTAGTGATGGAAAGCTCATGAAGAGAGAGCGTTGGAGGATGAGAGGTCACATGATGGACAGCAGACATTTGCAGTTACTTCAACCAAATGAGGGAGAAGAAAAAGTTCTGAGGGGTGTTTTAATTTAGCGAACATGGGGCCAGTGGGTTGTTAGTTGGCATATATTCAGGCAACCTCACAGGGATTGCAGGTGATTTCTGACGCACTACAACAAGCTCCAACACTATCTCATACCTAAACCACAGAATAGGCCGATTTCAACTTACTTCCATAATGACACATGATATCACCATCCAAAACTGGCAGTTCTTAACACATCATTGCCGTTATAAAGCAGTCACAGTTAAGCTTTAAAACTTTGTGGTGAAGTTTAGAAAAAACATCATGGTTTGGCTTTAAATAAGTACTTTTTTAACAACGGAAAGTCACATATGTCAAGTGAGAGACGTCACATGTAACATTTGTCACATCATATACGTCGCATCATGACACAAACATGACCTCACATACGTCATCTCACATACTTCACGTCACATCACATGCGTCACGTCCAATATGTCACATCACACACATCCCGTCACATACGTCACAGCACATACGGCACATCAAATACATCACATCAATACGTCAAGTCACATCCAATACATCACATCACATACATCAAGTCACATACATCACATCACATCCAATACGTCACATCACATACATCATGTCCAATACGTTACATCACATACGTCACGTCCAGTACGTCACATCACATACATCACGTCCCGTACGTCACATCACATACATAAAGCCAAATACGTCACATCACATACATCACGTCCAGTATGTCACATCACATACATAAAGCCTAATACGTCACATCACATACATCACGTCCAATACGTCACATCACATACATCACGTCCAGTATGTCACATCACATACATCACGTCCAGTGCGTCACATCATATATGTCACGTCCAATACATCACATCACATGCATCATGTCCAATACGTCACATCACATACATCATGTCACATACATCACGTCCAATACGTCACATCACAACTGTCATGTCACATACGGCACACCAGTACGTCACTTCACATACATTACGTCATTTCACATACGTCATATCACATCAAGTCACATACGTCACATCACATACATCACGTCCATTACGTCTCATCACATACATCACATCCAATACGTCACGTCCAATACATCACATCACATACGTCACGTCACATACGTCACATCACATACATCATGTCACATACTTCACGTCCCATGTGTCACTGGCATAGTATGTTACACATACAAGCACATTACACTAAATTGTCATTTAAAGAAGTCAGCGTTGACCTCTGGGCACAAACACCCATCCACCACCCCCCCCCCCCTTCCACCCTATAGGGAATTCTTAGATCCTTGTACAACATTATGTGGACTTTGTCACTTCTAATACTATGCCACCTCACTTTTTTATTGAGAACTGTTACTATTATTATTATTATTATTATTATTGGAAATGAATTAAACATATTTTCACACCTCATTACACCAGACACTGGTGATTAACCCATCTGCAGGAACTTCAGAATTTTTATTCACCCTGAGCTCTGGGGTTGTTTGGTGATGAAGATTTCATTGAGCTGGAACAGTGATTTTTTTTCTTTGATTTTGATGTCGGCATTATGTGCATGCATGTCAGAGTTTCCTCCAGCTTTGATAGAGGAATATGGTTAAAATGTGAGGTAAATCAATACATTCTTTTTACCAAATAAAACATATGTTTGTATTTTCTGTTCATGCCCTAGAAATACTGACCCATTTGGAGAGCTGCTCAGGAAAATAAGTCTTCTATTTTTGTTGAGAATTGCAGGACTGAGGCAGGGAACAAAGTGTGCATCACTTTCAATTTGGCCTCTATTCAGAATAATCGATTTTAACCCATACTCCATTTGTGCAAGACATGTTTTTGTTACTCTGCATACACATCGATGTGAAACCATGTGTTGCTGAGACCTTTCACTTGATTCTCGCACGGAGTGGTAGTCTGTATTTTCTACATTTCCCTGGAACATTGTGGACATTAAATGCAGCAGCAGAGTTGGTGCACTGTAGTCTCAGGACCATGATATTCAGTATGACGGTCCTGCATCAGCACTGCGAATAACTGTGTTTGAGTGCATCCATGTGTATGTATAAAACTGGTGTGTGCATGTGTGTGGGGGTCCCTATATTTCATGTTTCTGACACAGTGACAGGAAGATTTCCCTGGCCTCTGCAGCCTTGTCAGACAGATAAATGTTCTCTAGATCTCCCATCATGCACACACCCTCAGACACACACACACTGGCTGTATGGAGATAGGAAGGTGGCTGACATTTGTGGTGTCTCGTGTGAGGACATGGCCTTTTCTCCTCATTTCTCCTGGCCAATCACCCAGACTGAAAGGGGAAAGGAAGATAAGGCCCTTTGTTTGGCCTGACAATGTCCTACTGATACTGCCGTGGGAGACCATTCAGTGTTGTAGACAGTGTGTGCGTGCATGTGTGTGTGTTGGGTCTATCCCATCCCTTTAAGACAGGGAACCCCTCGGAGAAGTCATTATTACAGAAGTACATCACCATCAGAGATTCACACACACACACAAAACTAATGACCACACATATGATCACAGAGCTTACATACGCGATAGCATAGAACATTTGTCTTACTTTGAGGAATTTGCGATTGAAAAACTAAATTATATTCACAAACTTTTTATTAAATTGTCACCACTTTTTTCACTTATTAATGAATTCATAGCTGCAGTTGATGCAAATTCCTGGAAGATTGCTTTCTAATATGATCAAGGTGATTCCTCAGTTCATCTCATGATTGTGGCAATGGCGGATAAAATGATTGTCGCCAGAGCTTCAAAATCCTGTCTCATAGTATTAGAAAAAACCCACTGCCAACTTTGTCATCCAGCTCATGTCATGTACTTGAACTGCGCTTTGTGTGTTTTATCCCAACCTTCTCTGTTCTTTGTTGTGGTAGCTGGGGTGCCTGCGTGTCCATGCTAGTGCATATGAGTCACTCCCTTCATGTCCCAATGGCTAGCTAATGGCTGCCACTCTGCACTGTGCTTAGCCTATATGGTGGTTACCGCTGATAACAGTCCCGACCCTCCAGTTCCCCCACACATTAAAACTGTTCGCACAGTTAGCGTGACACTGAGCCACCTCCATGTTTGCTTGTGTGCTCAGAGGTGAGAGCTCTGTAGGTCCTTTAAAGGGGCAATAAGCAAAATCGTTTCACCGCTAGGTTCGCTGTTGTGCACTGCCTGTAGAGCAAAACAAAGTGTGTCATGAGCCACACCTCCCTCTACCTCTGCTCTCTGGTTGGATTCAAACGGAGAGCCAACTGGCTGTGCTGGCAGCTGAGTGAAGTGGAGCATGAGGAGGAAGCACCGGTTAGCCCCGCTTTCACTGCAGGCAGATTCACTCGCCACAGGGGCAAGGAAATAAAACCTAAACAGCCAACTTAGTTTGGCTTAGTTTAGAAGTTAGCGATGTCTTTCACTCACTCTTGGTCTCTGCTGTGTTTAGCTATTTCCCTGCTTTCCTGTTAGCGTTAGCACTACTCGGCTGCCACGCTAACGCTCCAACTCCAACTGAGCCGGGAGCCCGTGAGCCTGGCGGGCTCACGGGCTCCCACGGGCTCCCACGGAGAAGAGTTGGCATGTTAGCATGGCAGCCAACTAGTGCTAACGTCCCTATGCTTCTCCACCAGGCTCAGTGAACCGGAGCCGAGAAGCGTGGGGACGTTAGCGTTAGCACTAGTCGGCTGCCATGCTGACATTCCGGGAGCCTGCTTCTCGGGTCACGGAGCTCGCCGGAGCCAAGAAGCGTGGGGACGTTAGCGTTAGCACTAGTCGGCTGCCATGCTAACATTCCGGGAGCCTGCTTCTCGGCTCACGGAGCTCGCCGGAGCCAAGAAGCGTGGGGACGTTAGCGTTAGCACTAGTCGGCTGCCATGCTAACGTCCCGGGAGCCTGCTTAAGCATGGGGACGTTAGTGTTAGCACTAGTCGGCTGCCATGCTGCCGTGAGACCATGCTGTGAGACCGTGAGACTGTGAGACTGTGAGCCTGCCCCGGAGAAGAGAGGAATGTTAGCGTTAGCTCCCAGAGTTAGCACTAGAGCTACTACGGCTACTGGAGTAGCTTGCAGCTATGGAGCGCTTCTACCAGCTCTTCTAGTCACTGAGCCTCGCCTCCATTTCAGCAAATATATTACATTTATTACAGGTACCAT
>NC_065520.1:6932219-7010319 GCF_006386435.1 Epinephelus moara
GCGCAGCTGGACCGGCTTGTAAACAAGGGGCTGGAGATCAACACAGAGAGAGGGTGTGTGAGGTCATGCTATACTCCAGATGAAATTACACCTCTAGTTCTTCACATAGCGATTTTTTAATTCCTTCAATCTAGAAATGATGAATTTCGCTTATTGCTCCTTTAAGTAACTCAGCTGGAAATCGATGTTTCCCTTTCTGTGCTGAAAACCATTATCTGTGTGTAACTGACAGGTCACAGCAGGCACAGATTTTGGTTTCCCTGGTTGCCTGTTGTAGGACCTGTGAACAACATTTCTCACAAAAATAGATACGTCCGTTTCAAACAATGTAAACGTCGCTATTCTCATACTTCCATGCATCCTTTAGGAATGCATAGATACAGCCAATAGATGGCACTAGAGGGCATAGTCAAAGTCTGAACAACAATCGTGGCGACCGTGACGGAGGTTGTTATAATGAACCTTTCAACAGTGGCAGCATTGGAGACAGCTATGGTCTATGTGGCCATTAAATACACCCCGACATGTGGACAGAGAATTCACTATATTATTGATTCTTTCCCCCATTTGTTAAACATCTTTGTTGACTCCTACGGCCGTTTCTTGAAATATACCACAGTGCCCCCACAGTCTCTGGTAGTGCTGTTCCATTTCATCCATATCCGTAAGCTGTCAGAAAACGTGCACGAATATGGAAAAATGAATGCAGTCTATGGACAGAAGACTCTTACCGTGTTCATGAACAGATTTAACATTGAGCATAAAAGAGCCCTAATCCAACAGATTCGTCTTCTGTTAAAGATGCTTTATTTCATTCAGGGGTGTGCTATTTGTTTAAATACCAAACAAAAAATATGGCACAGCGTCTTTTTGTGGTGCGCTCCGGTGTGTGCTGCACCCTAGATTTGATTTTTATCCCCAAGGTCGGAGTCAGAGCATATATCATAACCTAAACTATAAACAGGAAAGTAGACACGCTAGGCTCATTATGTGCCAGACCAGCGCTTCACACGCTTTGGACACCATGCTGGGGAGATGCCGTCCCATATCACCTTGTTAGCAGTAAATGGTGTTAAGATAGTGTCAGGTGGGAAGGGGGAATGCGCTCATTTAAGATGATATCACTCCCAGAAAAAGGGGTAGCAGCCAAATGCAGGAGGATTAATAATTTTGTCAAATTGCCTGTAGCACTTTGAGGCCTCGCCGTCAGCTGCCGAACATCTTAAAGAAGATCCTGGTATAATATATGAAGCCATCTTCATAATGTATCAAAATTGAATGGCTGGAATGCCACTTAAGGTAGTGGTGGTGTAATTGGTACTCAAAAAATCTTAATAGTATCATATATCTTGAGCTGGGCTTTTAAAAGGATCTATTGTGAGATCTTGCCTTGATCTCTCTCTCTTACACACACACTCTCTCTCTCTCTTTCTCTCTCTCTCTCTCTCACACACACACACACACACACACACACGGGATAATGCATTCAAGACATCACTTCATCTCAGAATTCCCAAGCGTATTGGGACACCACATGCTGTAATGATCCTCTGTAAATGGCTCGGTGGTTGGACTGCTAACTTGTGTAAATAGTGCAGGCAGAGTCTAATGTACTGTCTTGTAATAGGGGGAAATTACTCGCCTATTACAGGTAGACCCACGGAGAGGGAAGGAGAGGAAAAAGGAGGTGGAAGACGAGGAGACAGGAATAAAAAAAAAAAGGAGGATGATGAGATTGATGAGGAAGATGAAAGGAAGTAAGGAGCAGAAAGTTTCTTTTGTGTGCGAGGGAACTTTTGATGTCGACAAAATCTAACAGAAGCAGTTTAATGGTCTTGAAGGGAATATCCATGCACAAAATATTGCATAACACAGGACATGTCTGTTTTCTCTCCATCATCCTGTTCTCTGCTTGTTCCAAAGACCTTTTTCAAACTGCGTTCTTCTCTTTACTTGGGTTCTTGTGAGCCTTGTAAGTGTTAGGTAACTGTCCCAATTCAAAGTCAGCATATAGCCAGGAATACTCCAAATAGAGTATTCGGTCAGTTCATTCAGATAGTGCTCTCTTATCTTGGCAATGCCTTTCATAATTTACTACTTATCGAACTGTAGTGGTTAAGATATGAGAAATATTTCCTTTTGGAAGATTCATTAGATTCTCCAAGAGTTTAAATTTAATATTTGTTGCAGGGCAAGTTAATGTGGCTGAAGGTTACGTTTTATGTGGGTTTTTTGGGCAGTTAGTTAACATTGAACAACAGCATAGCTATCACCCAGTTAGGTCAAAAAGTTTGTTCCTGTTCCTGAAAATTTGGACTGAAGAGTTCAAATTGTCAGAGATTGAACTCCCATGAATGCGAGTGCAAACTTTTGTGTTTTGTATTGCGAGAGACCTTGAGTGTGAAACAGGAAGCCAAAGAGCTGCGGGAAAGAAAACTCCAACAAAAGCCAGGGTTAGTCAGGGTTGTGCTGTGTGCAAGAGCAAATGTTGGCAAACTTCTGAAGGATCATACGTCGAAACAACAGAGCCTCGGAGTATCTCAAAGATCAACTTCATAGGATTGGAGGAACTTGTGCCCACTGGACTAGAGCTGGTGTGGCTGACTTGGTCTTAAAGGTGTTCATTAGCAATGCGGTATTTGCCACGAAAATTCCCTCTTTTATTGTGAAATAGTAAGTAACCACTATGCCTTTAAAATGAAGATCAAATTAAGTAACATGGCAAATAGGAACATAGCATCCTTGGTGTCATTTTTATGCTGTTCTTTTAATCATTTATAACATCCTCCAAGGAGATTATGTTTTCTGTTTGGTCTGTTTGTCAGCAGGAATACAGAAAACGACTGGCCCAGTTTACATGAGACTTGGTGGCAGAATTGAACAGGCGTACCAAGCACAGGGGCCCAAAGTGTCAGAGGGCCCCCTGGCCTTTAATAGTAAAATATCAGATTAACACGGAACGATCAGGAAGAGACCCAAAATGAGCACAAAGAGATGCAAAGGAACTGCAAATATGGGCAGAACAACCACAATGAGACACAAAATTAACTCTTAAGAGACCAAAACGACTACAGAAGACACAAAACAACCAGAATGAGACACAAAACATCCAAAAATACCAACACAAAGTCTGTGTGTCTTGCCTCTGTTTTGGAGAGGTGGTGGGGCCCTTTGCATATCTGTGCCCAGGGGCCCATTGTCTCATAATCCACACAGTTGCTGTGGTGGAATGTAACAAAATATATTCACTCAAGTACTGTACATAAGTACAAATGGGAGATGGCCTACTTGTACTTTACTTTTGGGTATTTTCTTTCCCTGCTACTTTATACTTCAGTTCAGGGGGACATATTGTTCTTTTTACTGCACTAAAATTATTTACAGCTTTAAATACTTCACTTATTAAGATTGTTTGCATACAAAATATGTGAAAAACATGTAAAATGTTGTACATACTATATATATGTTTTGTTGTAGAGTAACCTTCTCAACAGTGTATTTAACTACAGCTGAAATAATTAGTTGATTAACAGTTAATTTATTGGCAAATTATTTTGATCGTTTGAGTCATTATTAATGCAAAAACATTTTGTGTTAAAATTTTGAATACTTAAGAGTTTTTTCTGCATTGAGTACTTTTACTTCTAAGTACTTTTTTTTAGTACAATTTCCTGAATATACCAACATACTTTAACATATGCTAATTATTATTTTTTCCTTACTCCAACTTTCTTTGATTTTGTCAACAAATAGGAAAAGGAAACTGCATATTTCAGTTAAATACCAGCACAGATACCTGCACGGCGTGAGAAAAAAAGTCGATAAAAAGGTAAAAAAAAAAGAAAAAAAAGAATGTGAAGTAAACTAAAACTAAAATAACATAAATGAAAAATTAAAGTTGCAATAATAATAGCAGGATCATGTGGAGCTTAGTAAGATGAGGGTCTTGGGGATAAACAAAAAAAAAAGTGTAGTTCAAGCCATCTATCCAATAGTGTATTAAATAAAGGAAACATGGACGTTCATGTTTCTTCTGGAGTATGTCTCAAGATTCTGGGGAATGAAACATTTCCAGCGCAGAACTTTTACTTGAAATGGAGTATTTTTACAGTGTGGTATTAGTACTTTTACTGAAGTAAAGGATCTGAGTAATTCCTCCACCACTGCTTGGTGAAGGGGTGTAGCATGGGCCAAGGAAGAACCTGTAAACTTTTGGAGTGGATTTGAATCACAGTGCGGCTAAACTAATTATTTTTTAATTTTGTTAAAGTGCAAGAGAGGGAATGTGGCCTTACTGGAGGTCTGTGCTCTCCAAGTGCCACTGTAGATGGATGTTTGGATGATGATATAAGTATTCAATCATGGAAAACAATGATTATAAGTCTTGGACTAGTTGCATAACATTTTATGTCCTTTTCCACATTATATTGAATAAGCAAAACTTAAGGAGGCTCCACTGATTGAAAATGTTGGGTAAAAAAAGAAGTATATGAATGTAAGTTCCCATAAAGGCCTCATAAGTGTTAATTAAACAGTTGCAAAGGGCCATTCACGATGTTGTGGTTAATTTGAATTTCATTCTAAACAAAATATGAAGCTTCATAAATCTCCTTTTCAAATCTGGATTTTGTTTGCAGACAGAATTCAGGCTTTATAATACCAACACCATGTTTTGTCATGCTTCTTTAAGGAAATTAATTGAAAATCTCTGCAGAGCTGGTTGTAATGCACGCTAATTTCCTTCAGCTATTGGCTAAGCATAAATTGGCAAACATTCGCATAATGTGTTCATGTGAATAGACAGTTTAGATCGCTGTTTGTTAACAATATTTGTTTGCTTAGTTATTGTATTCATGGGGACAAATATGAGGCATGTCTTTTTATGCTGCTTCATTTCTTGTTAGTTGTTTGCTATTATGATAACAAGGATCCATTTGATGTCAGCAGGCCTTTTATCTTCAAATGAGCCATTTAAATGTCATTACTGTAGGGATGTGTGTGTTTGCGTGTGTGTGTGTGATCATTACATTTACAAGGCCCATTCATGTCTCGTCATTTTTCTTACAATGAGAAATTACCAGCATTCACTCTCTCTGATGCTGCAGCAGTAACAATATTCAGTTTTTAATAGTTATTGTTCAGTGACATAAATTCAAGCTTTTGTCCATTTGGCTGTCCTCAGTTGTTTACTGTTTATGCAACAGGCCATAGCATAATGACACAGGAAATTAGAGTCATTATTCACTAATATGGTCAACAGTAATTTTGTTATTTATAATGCGTAACATGATACGAGGTTTGGAAAGTCAGTATCACTTTTTCAAGATCAAACTTGTCGGTAGCTTATCAACATAAGGATAGTGAGGATAAAATAGGGAGTATGGGCTCTGTGTAGTTAGTTTTTCAGAGATTCAGATTCTGTATACACTATTAATAGTTCAACAAAAATGAAATTTTCCACAAATTACAAATTTAAATAGCTCTCAGATACAAACATGTCCCCTGGGATCTAAATATATATAAATCAACAGAAGATTTCTTTCTCTTTTAGCAAAATCCTAAATGACTGAGTTGTTTATTTTTTTCCACCTGGACCTTTATGCTCTGCCATTTCTCCTCTAATCATAACGCTGTAACCTGTAACTATTGCACATTCACATATATGGAGTTTTTTGTTGTGTAACTTGCTAAAAGAGTCTGAGTAGTCCGGGACTGTTCATTTGGATATATGGAGGTAAATTGTATCTGTGTTATACTTTTAATAGTCATCAGTTGTTTTAATTGAAACATTTGATGTCAAATGTTACGTCTGCCCCAACATGCAGGAGTGATTGTAAGAGCATATGTGGTATGAGAGGCATTTTATTAAAACGAAATTCGACATTTACAACAGTGCACAAATGTGTGTCTAAAGCCCTTGTCCTAACAGTTGATGTGCTAAATATCTTCCAGCAGTGCAAAATTAAAGTCACACACTTCAGCACTACTGCTGGATAATTCAGTTTACTGTATAGACATGCATCATTACGGAAATCCTCATAATTGGTGTTACAAATTGTAATCTACAAAGTCAGTACTAACTATGGCTGTCAAATACACGTTGACGGTGTTGCAGTTGTGTCTTAATAGGTGGGTATATGCTACTGTGGCTTCTCCCCAGGCTTGGAGTACTTCCTGTTTGTTGCTTGGGAGGATGCACTGCCTTAAAGGCTGAGGTCAGCTAATTGCAAAGATTACATGAAAGATAGTATGATGTTTGGCTGCAGTCTTGCTCTGTAAAGCCCCTTTCCCCCTGGACAAAAAACCCACAACACCCACTAACATCTGGCTTTTGTCTGTAATGGGAAAAGTTGCAATCAGCATTCATTCTCGAGCCAAATGTCTCTAGAGTCGTCATCGCCTCCAGCTCCAATCAGCAGTGATAGAAACATGACACCCAGGTGGACACGCAGAATTTTGCCCCTTTTCTGGTGCGACCGTCTGTAATTTCTGCAACTCTTTGTCATCTCAGCTACAAATTCTGTCCGTCTTTGTCCATGCAGCGCTAAAAAATCATTTCAGATTTGTTGACGCTGAGTTTAAAAAAAAGAGACTGAATAATAAACATATAAAAAAAACTGTAACATTCTCACTGGGCTTTATACTACTTCCTGTTGTTGTTTAAGAAACCCTGTTTTCAGGCACATTTGTGATGTCAAACTTGACACACCACTAGAAAAGACAGAAAGGCACACTCTATGAGTAAAGGGCAAACAGTCCATCACCTGTTTTTAAAGGGTTTTCCCATGTTATTAAAAGCTTGTGCTGATTTTGGTGGTATAAGGTTGGACAGAGATACTGATTACTACAGTATTTTAGAACTGTACTTAGTTACAGTACTTGAGTAAATGTACTATTACTTCCCTGCACTGCCTAATCAGCTCTGATACCAATGCTCCAGATGAGCTCAGGGCACCTAACAGCGGACCTCCTGTCTGACTGAATGATACGTGCTTTTAAAGAAAAGCTAATGTTGGCTCCGTGTCCTGTCTAACCTTCACAGAGAGAGTGCTGTCTCCATCTCTTTGCTGGAGTGGCAGATAAGCTATAGGGCAGCCCTCCCAGTGCACTACTGGTAATTTAGGAAATCCTTACTGGCAGGTTGAGATGACACGGCCACTGTGTTTGTGGCAGCGCTCTGTAATTTGCTTGTTTTCCACTCCGCCATAGAGCTGACGCACTGCAGGAGCAGGCAAGCCAAGGAGCATCTCTCTCTCTCTCTCTCTGTCACTGTCTCCCTCCCTATCTCTTTCTCTTGCTCCCTCGCTCATTTGCTCCGGGTTCGCTCTCTCCTATTGTTGTCATTGTGTTATTCAGCTCAGCTCTGTGGCCTCCGAGTAAAAAGAAAAACACAGGCTGCAACCACCACAGAAATCAGAGCCTAATCTCTTACAGCGATGAAATCCACTGCAGGAGTGAAAACGCAGTCCTCTGGCACGTTTGAATACAGGGATTTTTTTAGTTTTCAGAAACTGAATGTGAAATATAAATGAAAAATAAATATCTGTATAATGAGTAGAACTTTTAACAAAACTGAAACTGCCAATCATCGGTCTCTTGTGAAATCCTTTTGATTGAAAGGTGATTTAAAAAGTGTCTAAATATGGAGCTGGTGTTTAACTGTTAATGTCATTATTTCCATTTCCTAAAAATGCTATTTTTCACATATGAAAAATTGCAAAAAAAAAATTAACAGGATTTGGTACAAGAGCCTTCATCTGTCTACTAATGAATGTATGTGCCTCTCTTTTGGCCTGGAGCATTGTAGGGAATTCCTGCCCGGGATATTTTAACAGGGTTATTTTTCCAAAATGAAGTGTAAAATATAAATTCTACTTAAATGTAATTAATACACGTTTTATGAACATTTTCCAAATCATGAAACTGCCAGTCAGTCTCTGTCGAAATATGGATACAGTATTGATGCATGTCTGTTGGTCACTTTTTATGTACTCTTCCTAAAAATGCTCAAACACCCAAAAGAAAACAAACAAAAAATTGCCAAAAAGTGACCTGAGTTTGGTTAAAGCTTGTTTCTTGATGTCTTTGAATGAATCATGAATCTTCTGTGTTCTGCACAGTGTATCGTTTTCCTCCCTGTTGCCCTGGAGCATTATGGGGAATTCCCTCCTGTCATGGCGTACAGCTTTCTCCCTCTTTATCTACTTTCATTAGTCTCTGAATAAAACTATTCAGTTTGAATTGTAATTGTTTTCCGAGGAAAAAGCAGCGTCGGACACAGGCTACATTTGTGTATGTGGAGAGTGTGCGTGTGTGTCTGTGTGTGAGCGCGCATGTGTGTTAAAAGAACTTTGACAAACACCTCCCCTGTTTACCATGGCGACGCCGTGGCCTGTGTTCTCTCGTCTCTACGGTAACCAAGGCCCTGAGCTCTCTTATTGGCTCAGCCATTGAACTCCCAGCTAGAGACAAAAGAGAAGGACCCGGCGCTGGTAATTTCTTATCACCAAATCCCATTAGGCTCAGGGTTTTTCAGGGTTTTTTTTCATTAACCCACACAAAAGTAAAGTGGAAATCACCATACTCAGTCAGCTCAGCCCCTACTGTGCGCCTGACTAGGCCCCCTAATAACATCACTGTGCTCCAGCTCGTCTGGATTAATACAAGAGATACATGCAAAAAGTGCATTAATAGAATCAATCCAAAATGGAAAATAAAAAGCTTTGGTTGTATTTTAAAAGTGCAATACTTAATTATCACATTAAATCCTGATGCCTTTGTGAGAAATCATTGTGAGCAAATGAGAATGGCAGACAAAGATAGCCTCTGTATTATGTAAGTGATACTGTTAATTAATAATTTATTTGTTTCTATAGACGGGTAAGGGACACCCAGAGATGTAGAAATAAATTATCTAAACATAAATAACAAAAACCTAAGAAATAGATAATACTCTAAATCTACTTTTTTTTTTTTCTTTCTGGAGAGGTGAATAATAAGAAAAGGGATTTTAACACCAGCCTTTCACTTTGTATACCATCCTGTTGGTGTTTGCTGGTGGCTCCCTGCATGTAAATAACATATGATATGATCCACAGATTAAACATCCAATAAAGGAACACTCTCCCAAAGTGATCAGGGAATGTGTATGGGAACACATCATGGTCCTGGGAATTTTGAACATCAAACAGTTTCCTGCATTCTAGTAAATTTTATCAAGTGGCAATCTCCGCAGCTAAATAACATGAAGCCTGCAGTTCCTCTAATGGCCACTTGAGGCTGGCTCCAAAACAGAGTAAATCCCCATAGACCCCCATGTTAAAATGCCCAACTTTACAGCAGAAATAAACATGTTTACAGCCTGGTACAAAAAAACAGTTTTGGTCTCTTTAGCTAATTTCAACATTCATGACAACTGTATGGAGGTGATTTTTTTATATAACACACCCATTTTCATTTTATTAAGGCTTAAAATTACCATAATTTACCCCTCGCTCCTCCACAGCTCCACCCTCTCATCCAAATATGGTCTTTTCTGGCTCCAAAAATCCAAGATGGCGACAGTTGAAATGCCAAACTCGATGCTTCTAAACGTGAATCCACAAACCAGTTGCTGACTAAATTGCTGGCATTCACATGGGAGGTTGGGATAGATCCAAGTATAAGTGTTGTAAAAAATGATATGTGGGAAACCTCAAGCAACACTAAACATACAATGCTGCTAACAAATTATATCACATTTGGCGCCTTCTGAGATTAAACACCAGCAGGGTCATTACATCAATGTATGTTGAACCATAAAGTGGATTTTACAGCCAATTCAACCCACGGACATAAAATGCAACACTGAACTCTCAGTCTTCAACAGCGATCTTTTTCTTTCTTTTACAATAATTATACTAAAATCTCAAAGTTAATGAGGTAATGGCTTCGTTAAAAGCATGTATCACCTCTGAGGAGTGCAGGGCCTTAAGTGCTGTTTTGAGCATATCTCAAAGTGATCTTGTAAGAGGGAGGAAATGCTAGGAAAAGGAAAAGCTTGTATGTCCAAGAAACTGGCCAAAAAACAGTTTGTGCTTTGGGCCATCTACATTGTTTTAATTTTGTGCTGAAAAATGCATAAAACTTTATTCCACAGCAGAGTCGGCTGATGATCTCTACTGACATCTCAAGTGCTTTTTCTTCCCGTATTTCCTGTCAGAGTGAAATTTTCACTGTGCACAAAAATATTTGATTGTTAAAGAAACAAGAGTGAATAATGCCAATATATTACTTTCTCAAAAAGTCCTTTCTCAGAGGTCTGGAACAATAAAGCCTACCATAGTAATACCGGTAAACTTGTGAATACCTGCCGTCTTTTTGACATTTCGGCCAATCCAGTCATCATTTCTCCATCTGACACCTCTCAGCGCACTGAATGGGCCTTATATACCTACGGCCATAATCACTGACGTTTCTGCACGAGTGTGTGTGACAGTAGGTGGTGGTTAGGTGTATCTGCTCGTGTGTGCGCGTGATAACCGCCTCTATGAAGTTGGATTGACAGACAAAAGCCTAATCGCTCCTCAGCTCCAGCAGCCAAACAGCTCAGAGGAAGTATTGACCCAAAAGCACCATAATCCCCTTCACCTAACACGGGCAATTTCATGTAATACCTGTAATAACACGCATTTAGCTCAAAGTAGTCATCAAAAGAGCTCTGAGCATCTGATTTTGAAAGGTGAGCTGTTTGAATAAAAGGGACCTGAAGAGTATATCAATCTGTAATAACAACATCGTGGCCCGGACTCGCTTTCTTTTCAACTCCCCTTATCGCCGCTCCTGTGAATCACTTTCACTGGCGTTCTCTCACTCTCTTTGTCTCTCCCTGTCTAAATGTGTTCCTCAAGTTGCTTTGTGCTTTTCAGCTTTTTGGAGTTGTTTTAAAGAAACATATGGAGTCTCGCATGGTAAAGAAAAGCTGTGTCAAGTGGAGGTTTCACTTTCTTTGTATGCGTCTGCAAGTATGTTTCCTTATGTTTGACATTTGAAATGCCTTTGTACGGTACAGTTTGCATACTTCTTGTCATTTCTTGTTCTCTGCTGTCAGTAAGGGTCTTGTACCAGTGTTCAAACATCATGCTAATACAGCAAGACTATTGAGATTACTCTAGAAGTTCTAAAGTTCTCACGTTGTCCAGTTCATGAAAGACGCGGCATGTGTACTGCCCCTTAAACCTCCAATAAAGGTACTATACAGTGCACTCCTGCTGCTTCCCAAACCCCCTAAGCTAGCTATCCTATGAGAGCTGGATACTATTGGTTAGGACAGAGCCTTGATTACCTGGGCCCCCCCAAAATCCAGGATCGCCACTGCTGACTCCTAATCTGGGAACTACTGCATTTAAAGTATTTAGATCCTCTGTGGACAGGTGGGAAACTAATTAATCTTTGCTGCTGAGCAGCTAATAAAACACTGAAAACTTATTTTCTGTGTGCACCATTTCTCTCTGGTGAGATTTAGACAATTGTTGTTTTTCTAAATACCTTGACAGAAATGTGTAACTGTTTCTGCAGGTCTTATTGTTTGTCTTGATTAAGCTCATTATGAGGAGTCATCAGGTCAAACTGTATTAAAATAAAAACAAAAGGAAGCACACACGGTCAAAGTAGTTTTAAAAGCAAAATGTTTAACTTTTTACTTTTCAGATAAACAGGAAACACAAAATCCACTTTTTCTAGCTGGCTGTTTGTGGCTGGATGCCTCTAAAATATTTAGCAGTGAACTTATTTTTGCCGACCAAACCTCACGGCTGAGATTCTTTCTTTTTGTTAGCACTTGTGTGTTTTGCTGCTGCACACAGAGTGTGTATAATGTGAGGCTTAGCGAGGAGAAGTGGTGCACATGATGGAGCACATGGTATTCTCTGTTTGTGTTGGGCTACATACACACACACAGCAATAAAGATCAAGAAAAGAATCACTAGCGTGTTTTTGGAAAACGTATCTAAAAAATACACAGAGGTACGTTCAGGGTCAGTGTTGTGGAGAGTTTATGAGTTTGGAGACTATAGATAGGAGATAGATTTGACTATAGATCGAGTCATTTATCTCACTGGAGTGAAGTGTAGTGCTCCTTGTTTATTCGAATCCAAATATTCAGATTCTGGTTTGAGTATATATGTTTTAGGATCAGAACCTTATTTTCTCAAGCTCTTCGAAACATGTTTTCCCACATGACCTGATGGAGGTATCTGCACAATGACATTGTTAAGTATAAACCCTCTAACCCACTAATGTGCCTCTTCGTGACTGAGCCAATCCTCCTTTGTGAATTATGTGTCATCGATCTTCCAAATTAGCTATATTCCGTCCGTCAACATGAACTTCTGTCTTCACAGGAAACGTTATGTTTGGCAACAATAATTCTTGGTTACATTTAGAAAAATGATCATGGTTTTGGTTAAAATAACCACGAATTTACAGTTACTTAATGAGTATTTCACTTGACGATTATTTCATGTGACATACACCAGTAACTATGATTTGTGGTTAAAAAAACTAAAGATGACTTTGGGTTTCACACTTGAGCAGCAGCGTCCTCTGTGAAAGTCCGGTGTGTGTTTGACCCATCCACAACAACTCTCTCCTTCCTTAATCAGATTTTTTGCTCACTCTTCTAGAGCTGCAATGATAAATGGATTAGTTGTCAACTATTAATTAATCGCCAACTAGTCTTATAATCGATCAGTCAGTTTGAGTGTTTTATTTAAAGACAAAAAAATCTCTTTGGGTTGTGGACAAAACAAGACATCTGAGGACGTCATCTTGGCTTTGGGAAACATTGATCGACATTTTTCACCATTTGCTTACATTTTTAGAATGAACAACTAATCAATTAATCAAGAAAATAATTGAACATTAAAATAATCTTTAATTGCAGCCCTTCTTTTTATTACATAATTCCTGCAGACTGGATTACATTCCAGCCCGGGGCATCTCACTTTGTGAGTCAGTAACAGAAGCTGAAGGCCACTGACCAGGCTGCCATATATGACACCTGGGGAATGACGCAAAAGTCACACGATAACACAAACTAGCTAACCAATTGAGGCAGCGGTAAACCAGCAACTCCTGTGTTCTGCAAGGTAAAATTACTCTTTTGTCAAAGGAATCTGGTGGCTTTGAAGAGAGCGATATTATGCCTTCTCTCCACTCCATCTCCACTCTTATCTACGTCACTGATTTTTGCTAACAGCTGAGTAGGCATTTCCATTTTAGAAAACCCGGAAAAGAACGCAGATACAGTTGACCTTTAACTTTTGAAACACATTCGTAAGAATCACATTCTGTGACAAATAAAAAGTTGAATTCACAAGCAATAAAACACACTAATGATCAGTCCAACAAACACAGGGTGGTTTGCTGGTACTGTCTTGACTGGTATGTCCAGAAGCTAACGGTGGCTAACATTAAGAGGGGCTCTACTCTTTGTCTTATAAACTTTAAAAAAGAAAAAGCATTTTGATATTTTTTGTGCAGGAGATGATGTATTGAGTCTGAAACCTGATCTGATTGACTGCTGAAGAAGTGGTTTGTGTCATCATCATCACATCCTCAATCTTTGCTGTATGCATTCACTCACACACACTTTTTAGCCTGATTTGGTATTTATGTCACAGCGATTAATCAACCTCATCGCTGTCACACACTGATACACACACTACAGTTACACCCTGTACCTGTGTCTAGGTAGTTGTGTGTGTGTGTGTGTGTGTGTGTGTGTGTGCCTCTATCACCATTCTGCTTATCTGCATATTAGCGCTGGACCATCCCTTTAATTTCCTACAGCAGCTGATAACCATCTCATCTCTCGGCCTCTTAGTCACTCCCACACAGCACTCTGAGATTTTATATGAGTGTGTATTTGTTGTTGACTAATACCATCAGTTCTTTCTGTTACCCAACACACACACACACACATACACACACACACACACCGGGACTGTCAGACAGGCATTGACATCGTATTGATTTACTTTTCTCTTTGATAAGTGAAATGATCTGTGTGCCATTAAAAGGAGATGTAGAGAGCGGTGGGGATGAGACAGGAGGTCAAACAAGCTGTGGGAGGTGTTTAATGATATTGAAATGGTGTGCAGGCCATCACAGGGCACTAAAACTCTCCACCAAAACGCAGGTTGATAACAGTCTGAATTGTAATTACATTAGATTCGCAAACTTTTACATTCGCTTACTTTGAATCTGTTAAAAACGTCTCAGTAGAATCAGTTCTTTTTCGTTCCTACTATAGATGTCCAGTGTGACAAACATTGTTTATCATGTGATGATTAAGCCAATCTGACAATCAAACACTTCCCAGGAGTAGGATATGTTGACAGCTGCTGGTCAGTTTGCAATTAAATTTGGTCCACATGATTTTCAGTTACTTCTGACCTTGTGTGTTAACATTACATACACTGCTACATGTAGCTACATGCTAACATCAGGGAAACTTGTAATCTTGGTTGCCGATGTTTATTTCTTTGAGATCTTGGATCATATTCCTGCTGGAACATGTCTGGCTATGAAGATTTTGGTTGAGAAGCTTTCAATGGTGCTTTGTTTACAGTAGAAAGTGCCGCCATACTCTGTTGCAGTCATACCCTAGCTGTGAGCACACTGCTACATGTAGCTACGTGCTAACATCAGAGAAACATATCATCTTTGGTGTTGATGTTGTTACTTTCACGGTTTTATCAAATCAAAAACATGTCCCATTGTGTTTCGAAGCTGTTATTGGTAATTTTTCACAGTAGAACCCAGAAATGCTGACCAATCAGAGCAGACTGGGCTTTTTTGGGAGGGGGGGCTTAAAGAGACAGGTGCTAAAAGGAAGAGTTTCAGACAGAGGGTGAATACAGGTGTTCCAGCACAGACAGTGTGAGGAAAATAAAGTGTTTTTTGAATGTTAAAGCCTGTAAACATGTCCAAAATACAAATATGAACCTGAAAATGAGCATATTAGGTCCTCTTTAATGTAACTGGCTCTGGAGGAAGCAAATTAAACAGCACAATGACTGTCAAACCAAAGCAGAGTGAATAAGTATAACACATCCTGTCCACAAACAACCAGACAAAGATACATTTTTAATATTGCATAGAAAGGACTCGAAGCTTTAGAAACTTGCAGTGACAGGTCAGGTGACCGCCGTTAGTCTGCAGTAGGTGGGTGTTGAGTGTTTTGTGTGCATGTAGCCTGGCGGGCGGTTCACATGTATGGTATTGATTTTTACCTCTGATTTGGTGATGAGATGGTTGTTTTGACTGATAAACAGTCAGACCTAAAATTACATGATGTACATAAATGATATACAGGCTTTATATAGAAATTAATGATTACGCTTTCATGTGACTGCAAAGTGTGTGATTGGATTAATAACATTTTAATATCAGGTGTGAATAAGGGATGAACTGTGAGTCAAATTAGCTCAGTATTATGCTTTTGATGTAACTCTTATGGTTTTTGTGATTTTAGTTTATCCGTAATCTGACTAAACGCGACACATTCATCTGTACATTCAAGTGATCCATTCAGGAGATAAAGTGTGTGTGTGTTGCATGCTGCAAAATGTTTGCGTAGGTGTTTGTGTGTGTGTTACATACTACATATGGTGACAAGAGTGTGTTTGACAGCTCCACAGCAATTATTGCTTCACCTTAATTAACTCTGTGAGGTCTAGGCGAGTGGCCTTGCAGCAGCCTGTGTGTTTGCGCGCGTGTGCACTGTGTGTACTGAGTCACACCGCATCGTGAGGAGGCGAATGCTAATCTGCCATTTGCTATTATTCTGAGAGACCTTGGGTGAGACGAGAGGATGGAGGTAGAGATGGGGNTGTGTGTGTGTGTGTGTGTGTGTGTGTGTGTGTGTGTGTGTGTGTGTGTGTGTGTGTGTGTGTGTGTGTGAGTGTGTGTTGGTTGTAGAAAAGAGAAGTAGTGCGAATTAGAAGTATGAGAGGAGCGAGCGCCTGTATGTGAGAAAGAAGTGAGGCGGTGAGAGGCGTCATGTGTCTGGCGCCCATTATGTACATCTGCACCTCACCAAGGTCGCTGAGAAAGAGAAGAAGTCTGTTAAAGTTTCTTTAAGCACAAATATGTTTGATCAAGTTTGTATTTTACCGAGGACTCAGGTGTAATGGATTTACAGTAGCTGATGTTTGTGACAAAGACAGTTGACCTTGGTGTAATGACTCAGCTCAAAGCCAGTTCCCTGACCAATCATAGGTTGACAGAGTTGACAGAGTTAGCTTGTGACCAGAATATTGGTGGTTCTGTCCTCACAGTGCCATCACTAAGGTGCCCTTGAGCAAGGCCCTTAACCCCACCTGCTCCAGCAGAGCTGCTCTGTAACCATCTGATACAACTGTGTGAACAGGGCCTGACAACAATGGTTGCAAGGTTGCCATTGGCAACTATTTTGAGAAATTGGCAACCAGTGCTTGGCCTTTGGATGCAATCAGTGGCAACCACTTTTTAAAATATGAAAAATAGTGACAGCAAAATGTGCACCCCAAAATAAATCAGTGTCTAATATGTGTTGCATTAGTGATCTTTAAGTATTGCTGTTACAGTCAGCAGTGGAACCTGACAATGCTGCACATACATTGGAGTTAAGGCTGCACACATTAACTGATGACACTCAAAGGATCAGTGTGCAGGATTTAAACTGGTCCTTTTTCACAGGGCATCCTCTAGAAACAAAATATAAATAAATTGTGCCAAAAATTAAATCAACAGAGCACTGATCTCACTTTCATCTTGTCTTACATTCCTGCTGATTAAAAGAAAATCATTGCATCAAAATCAGACTTAAAAATCAGATTCTTCTTCACCTGAATTTAGTGCATCTCCTATGGCTGTCACTGTATTATTTTCTTTTCACGGTACTGTGACTGCTCTACAGCAGCTCTGTTATGAATGTTTGAGTTGACACTGGACAAGGACGGGGATTCAGTGATTCTTCTTGGCCTTCATGCATTCATCACACTGCAGATTGTGATGTTTTTTTCAGGGAGTTTAACAAGTTAGTTACCAGTAGTTCTATGCATATGATTTGTTCTCTCCTAAATCTGAAATACTTCCAAACAACAGATGATGACGGTTGCTGAATGGATGATTTTCGTTTAGCCTGTCTGCAGTTGCAACATTTCGGAAAGTTTTTCATAGACTGTAACTGCAGTCTATGAAAAACGTTAGGTTGCAGTTTAGGGAGTGCTTGATTTGATTTGCAGCAGAGTGGGGCACACATTTTAAATTTCAATAAAACAGCTGATCACGTTTATTTAATTGTGGGAAACCAAAATCGTGATTGTGATTAAAATTCGATAAATTGTGCAGCCCTAATTCATAACTATGTTTTCATGACTGTATAATCATGTTGTCATCAAAATAAGAATCATTGTTTTTTCATTACATATAACGACTATATAACTATATAACAAATGTTTATATCTACATACGGAGTGGCTCCTCTTCCATAGAGTTTGCCATGTTATCTCTACAGTAGCCCAGAATGGACAAACCAAACACTGGCTCTAGATAGGGCCATTCATGTTTTCACCTCGACCACTGTAAGTCTCCTACGTGCTTGGCACACAGGAGACGTTTCAGCTGGTTGTAGTCTGAAACCTCACTTCTAGATGCCACTGAATCCAACACACTGGACCTTTAAGATTAGAAATCTTTAAAGTTTAAGATGAAACATAAACTATAAAGAATTTTTAACTGTGAGTGTGAAAAAAAGAGCTTTTTTCTGTCAGTGAAACTTTGGATGAGTAAAGTGTGTGAATTGCACACAGCAGAACATCTTTATCAGACTTTCTTTTTTTCACAATGCCTAAAGAAAAAGAAATACATCCTATTCCTCTCTTCTACTTCTTTTTTAGCTGCTAAGAATCCGTACTGAAGCCCACAAAGATCAGGTGTTCCTCTGAACTGCTTTGTTGTTCATATTGAATTTACCTGCAGAAATCACTGAGTGAGTAACCGTCTTTTATTTCTCTGTTTCCCAGGCTCGACATGGCATGGCGACTTACGCTGAAGTTGACAACAGAGACGATCAACACCTCTGAAAAAGACGCAACCTGTGCCTGATGCTGACCATCCTTTCCAAAGGTGAGCAGCCTTCAATCAACGTGTTAGATCAATCTGATAAACTTAAAGCAGGCTGTGAAGGTTGCTCTTATTGACTGCATGTTTTTATTGACTCTATAAAACTCGGACACATCACGCTGTCCTTTGTTTGTAGCAGAAGGATACATACTGCATGACCCCCGCGTTGAAGTGCAAAGTTTGGTACAAACGAAAATCCTGGTGGTAATTTTATTTTGACATTCAAATTGTTACATTTTAATTTATGACTTTGGGCTTTTGTACGAGTTTAGTTAGATCAACTGCATCTGTGGCCATTCGTTGCTTGGACCTTCCCACTACAAAAAGTTTTTTTTTTTTTCATCTCTTTCAATCCTCCCAAGGCTGATACCGAGTGTGTGTGTGTGTGTCTGAGTATGTGTATGAGTGTGTGTAAGAAGCTTTCAATGAGATAAACACTTGAGCTACAGATTCTGTGCGGAGGGAAATCTATAATGTTTAATACCAAGGTCAGAGTTATTGTTTCTGTCTCTCTCTGCCTGTACGCTCTGCCACAATAGGCGTATTTTTCTCCCTCAAAGAAGAAAAGTTTCCAATCAAACCCTGCAGCTGAACGCGTGCGCGCAGCATGGATGAGGTGAAGTGTCAACACCTCCATCTGCACCTTAAATCGGCAACTAATTATCAGAGGCCCTTTGAATGAGGACTTCTCTTAGCAGTATCTGGATAAAGCTGGATTTAGTTTTGTCTGATGAACAATACAGGACTTCTACTAAAGTGAGTTTAACCCAAGTACTTTGTGAACACACTCACAGACAAGCAAGCTTTGAAGGACGAGGCTGGTAATATTTTAAAAAAAATTTGCCCTAAAAAAAAATCCCCTCAAAACCTCTTCTTGTTCCTCCGTGCCACAGAGCTCTATTTTTGTCCAAGAACTATTAAAAACACACCAATGAGCCACAATCCTGCTCTTGTTCCATCATTACAGTGTCACTTTATGTTATCATGAATCTAACATATGCAGGATTACCTTTAAACCATCTCATGTTTATTGTGCTCATTGATTAAGTCAGCTCGGGCTGAAACTAACAACATTTTTATTACTATCATTGAACAATCTGCTTATTATTGTCCTCCGTCAATTTATAGTTTAGGCCGTAAAATGTCAGAAAATGGTGGAAAACGTTTGCCAGAGAGTCCAAAATTAAAGATATTCAATTAACTCTCATATATGACACAGAACAGTGTCAAGTCCTTACATTTAAGGGGCAAATATTTGATCATCTTTAAATCCAAATGTGACAGCTGACACTTAAATTTAGCTTCTTATATTGTTGTCAGTTGACAGAGGCATTTTATGTTTTCACATGTTACAGGTTGATACCTAGAATCTTATGTATTTGTAAATCTGTAAATCACTCTATAGCTACTCATAAAAATGGAAGTGGAAGCATTCTTACTAAATTTTGAATAAATAAAGTATTTTAAAAATAAGTATGTTTTAATAGTACAAAATTGTAAAAGAAAAAAAAATCATGATACAAAATGTGTCCATTCTAACCTGTTATAAAATACCTTCAGAATCAGAAAACCTTTACTGTCCCTTGCAAGAAGCAATGGAAATGTGTCTTTGACATGCTCACAGATGTACATAGAATAAAAACACAAGTTAAAACACAGTTTAAACATAGGACGTCAATACAGAATAAATACAGTGAGGACATTAAAAGATTTCATTGTGAGTTGTTGATGATGTTGATGGCGGATGAAATGAATGATTTTTTTACTAAGTTTATTCTTGCTCTGGGGACCCTGTATCTACAGCCTGAGGTTTTGGTGTCACTGCTTAATTAAAAACAGCAGTACACAAGCACTGCCCACACCATCAGATAATATTTGGATAAAATATTTCATTGGATATGAAACATATGAGTTGTGACTGGCAGATGTGGGCTAGGCTTAAGGTAGGATCTACCATAACTTCTATGAGAGACAATGAGTTTTTAGGATTCTAGGACACTCAAGGTTTAACCCGGACGTCTGTTGGAGGGTCCAGGAGATCCTCTCCTGGCACTTAGCCCTGATAAATATGCTTTATTTTGATGCCTTGTTTGCAGTCGAAGTCCACAAAAAGTTCTTAGTGCAAACCAATTTATTTTTTATTGTGAATTATAAAATGGTTGGTGGGCCATACGTTGAGTATTACTGTGACAGAGGGAGAGTAATGAGGGTGGTGATGGGGACGGGCAGTGCAGTGGATTTATAGAAGTGTTTGAAGTGAGGTCCCTCTCCTGAGCGTTGGTTCAATTATCTCAGAGTCAGGAGGAAGGACACCATCAAATAGGACGAGAATATACAGTAATAGTTGTGTTTGGTGGATGCATGGTTTGGATTTTATGTTCCTAAAAATACGCTTATGTTGTCTGCCGGACTGAAAAACTGAATCTTATCAGTGCAGAGCGACAGTATGTGCTACTATATAGAGCGATATATGTAGTGTATGTGTGAGTGTGTGTGTTTTGTGTGTGTGTGTGGCCCAGAAGGAATAGAGTGCTGACAGCACAATGATGAGATGATAATGTATGTTCTTCAGACAGAATGATGGACACGGCTGCTTCCTGCTCTTATCCTGATCATCTGTCCAGTACCACTGACTGAGCAGTGACGCTCCGCAGTCTTCACCCAGTCAACCTAAATACCTACCTGACATGCACGTGGAGGACGGTGTGTGGTGTGTGGAGGGATGAATGATGTATGAAAACTAAAAATCACATGATGTCAGTCAGGACGGCTGCAGGGACAGCTGAATGATTTTTGGATGTATTTTCCAGAGCAACCTCCAAACTAAAATATCTCAACAGATATTGAATGGATTGCCATGAACATGTGACCCACACTAGGAATAAAAAGTTAGCATTTCTCACCCTCTGTCACCACAATCTTTTTAAATACTAGATATTTTTAATGCAGTATCTTTAATTTCCAAACTGTCTCCTTAGCGCCCCCCCCCCCCCCCACCGAACACCTCCCGCCGTCCTCCTGTCATGCACTCGATCCCTCCACCGCTGTCATGTCACTGCTTTTATCTCGTCACCCTAAGCAACACCTCTCCATCTTATTGTCCCGCTGCTGCTATCTGCCTCTTTGTTGCTCTGATGAGGGTCAGCGGGTCAGCCGGAGGGCTTGTCATTAGCTGGAAGTGTGCACGTACATGTGCATACATGTGAAGTGTGTACACAAGATAATAAGGTCCTTTAATGACCGCTGAGAGGAAATTGTAGCGGAGAGGGAAAGTAGCAGGACAAAGCATTTAAAGGAGAAATAAATGAATATATGCGGAAAACAACATTACACACTCGGCCTTTCAAAGTGCTTTGACTTGCCTAAATATAACTTCAAAAACATGATCCAGATTACTTTAAATTTACTGTTAAAAATTAGTTTGTGGAGACAGACTTGCTGCCAGCCCACATGCCTCACTAAATTTAACTCCGAGACACTTAACCCTCAGAAATCGATGTAGAATCATCACAGGAAAATTATATTTTAATGCTATTTTACCAGCTGATATCCTGTTTAAGCGTTCAGCAATTCATGTGTAAATAAAAAGTAAAGAAATTAAACTCCTTAGATATAACATGCCGTATAAATGGAGATATTTATAGTGTGTATTTTCCCCTGACACATGCAGTCACTCTGCCAGGCGTCTCCCTCTTTCTGTCGCCTTCCATGCTGACCAGTTGATGTCTCTCTCTTTCTCTGTGGTGCTTTATCTGTGTCAGCCCAACAATAGGCACCAATAGGAAACTGCTGATGCCGTTGTGGTGGTAGTAAACAAACAGCATCCAGAGCTGTCCACCAGCCTCCCATTCGATCATTTACCGCTCTCGCCACTCTTTTCTCTGGGTAAATTTAGCACATTTCTATCAGCAGTGAGCCTGTGCGATGTTGGAAATAAAAACCTATTTACAGATATGAATTTTTACCACAACACATTAAGCTATATTAAGATGAATCTAACGTTAAAGTGTGCTGGAGGAGAGTGTGTGTTGCTCGCTGGCCTGTCCCTCCAATTTATTGTGTAATGAAAGACTCGCTGGGTATTGACCATGTAGCTTTTCTGTCTATGTGTGTGTGTGAGACCATAGCTTATTGTGCTGGCTGGTAATGAGAGCTGCTTGGCGTGTGCTGCTACCGTCGCTGGGCCTGTTTGTTTAGGTGCTGGTGTTCTGCGTGTGTGTATTTACATACACATGTGCACGTGTGTGTTTGGATGCCACTATTTGTTCAGCTTCGCCTGCTTTCTCAAGGTTGCCTCATCGCAGCCAGGAGACAAGCATAATAGTGGTGTGGGTGTGTGTGTGTGTGTGTGCGCGCGTGTGTTTGCCTGGGGGAATAGAATCTAGAGTAAACACACATGTCCATCTCTTTCCCAGGTGGAGTTGGATGAATGAATGAGCCGACAGTGGTATTGACAAGCTGACCCACTGCTCATGTATGTGTGTGTCGTGTGTGTGTGTGTGTTGCTCTAAAACATGGACGCATGGGAGAGAAATTTGAGTTGCAGCTTGCACACACTTGTTCTGTATTTCAGCAGCAACAGTTGTCAGTTTAACTAATTAGAAATCAACTTATTTACCTTTATGGATTTTTTTTAAACCTGCAAATTACAACATTTACAACTGACATTTTCGGTGAGTAATTAAAGTCCAACGTCTAATTTCAGTCCACTGTCTATTTTTGACATATAGCTTCAGTGTCTGGTCTACATTTCCCATGAGCTGCGAGCGAATCTGGCAAAAAAAAAAAAAAAAAAAACACTGATAATCTACTCTGAACAATATAAGGGATATTAGATATTATACAAGTGATCTAAACATGATATATCAAGAAATATGCAGCTAGTGCTTCCACTTATGTCAGTCGTGTCAAAACAGAGAGCAAGAGAGACGAGCAGTCACACACAAACACACACACAAGCAAATGGAGACAGAGCTTTACGTGTGATTAGAAAGCAGGGGAGCAGAATCGCTTGCTGACTGGTGCAGAGAATCAGGGTGCTTCTGCATCCAGTGTGGACATGGCGTCAGGCTGATAAGTCCAGTGGTTGTTGTTTGTAGATACACTCATTCACACACACAAGTATGCACACAAACAACGAAATGCAAGATCCCAATGTGAAATAATGTGCCTTTCTTTTATAAATGAAAAGTCAAAATCATAAGCAATGAAATGCCAATAGCTTATAGTGGCTAATGTTAGCTTATATTAGCATACTTTAGATCGATATTACCTGGTATTAATGACTCAGTTCACTGACTTCATGACTCCTTTCTATTACGTCACAGTGCTCACCTTGGCTCACTTTAACGCTCGACCCCATTAATCACATAATGAATCACATAGTGGAATTCCATGAAAAACTGAAATTAAACATATTCAGAATCACAAATAGTTCTGTCTGTAAAAAGTAAGATGTGTAGTTAAGGACTTTAAATGCTGACTATGTTTTAGTAAGACTTTAACATTTAAAACAGAGGGTCAACATGAGAACAGACCCAGATTAAGGTGATGAATTCTGCCATCACAACCTGTCTGATGTTGACTAGTAGGGCTGGATTGATATGCTTATTATTACTGCGATTTTTCAGTACTCCAGCTGTACAAGTACCATGACTCAATATTAAGATTATTTGCAATTTTTGTTTACTTTTTTAACACCAGGCCACTAGGAAAAGGTAAATGATGCACTTTTAGAGACTCTATATCATGAGACATTTTAAAAAACGATGCACGTCTCATGTCAGTTAGTCTTTGTGGCGGTTTGTGTAAAAGTGTAGAAAACTTTCTTGCTTACTAAAATGTGTTATATTGACTATAGAATGAATGAAAAACATACTTTTTTTATAAAGTAAACTTAAACTGCTACAATAAGCTGTCCCTGCTCATCAAGCCTGCTGTGTTTCCCATACATTGCTTTATTTGTGGCGGCTGCCTCAGTATCTCCAGCAGGCTGGATCTAATTTGTGTCACTGCAGCAACAGAAAGTTCGCTGATCCGGTGGGGAGTTTACAGCGGGCCGGCTGGATTTGAGTTGCTTATAGCAGCTGAGGGTTTGTCCACCATTGTCTGCTTTCCTACTTCCTACTGTTCTCTTTTCCCACCTAAGTGATAAGCTAACGATATGATGTTGGGGGGGTTTTGCACTGAAAATGTTCTTTTGCCCCTTCAACCAGCAGTTTTAAGCTGAGAGCAGGTCAAAGTTGGAGCAGGAAGTTGGTCTGTACACTGGGATTGACGGATGGATCTGGCCTGTTTAATGTCTTTTTAATTTTAGCAGTTAACATGGTGAGTACTGTGTTAGTATTTATGGTTACGACTGTGAAAATAAGAGCTCAGTTGTAATAAAACCCAATCCCCACAGTCAAATGTGCACCATGGTAATGCATATGCAGTCATCAATTTGTGTGCAGACAGAAGCGTATGTGCTCACTGTTATTAGTCATTACTCACAAGGTAAGCTAAGTGTTAGCATGTAGCACTGAAACCAGTTTTTGGTACGTTCTCTTCTCTTCAGACGATCTATCAAAGTGTAACAGGGTAAACAGGGACACGAGAGAGAGAGAGATGATGCATCGAGCTGCTGTGATAACGTCTCTCTCTTTCAGTCTCTAAAAAGAAAGGGATAAAGGGCCTTTTCTCCATCCCACATGCCAGGCAACTCCCAGCGGCCTCTTTGTTGACACAGCCGCCACAATGGGAACTAAAGGCCTCCCAATGCCTCCCATTATGAGCCTAACCCAGGGCCCAGTCGCTGCGCTGCAGGGTTATCCAGTGCAGGCCAGCCAGCATTGGCCAAAGCCCCCTTGAATATCAGCCTGGATATATAAGACTACCCCCCCTGCCCCCTGCTGCATTGTTCAGCGTTATTCTGCTCCCACAATGGGACATCACACTTTGGAAGTAATTTTCAAAAAGGGGAAGCCAATCAAAAATAATGGCACTTATTGTTTCTCTTTTGACACACATTGCTGAGCGGCCTGCCCCTCCCTCGTCTGTCGCTTTCTCTGCCTGTGTAGCCCTAAACCCCGGGGTTCATTCACGTCTATTATACGGACAAATTAAATAAAACCCAGTATGGGTCGGAGGGGAGCGGAGAGCCACGCTGGCTGTCGGCGGTGGTGCTAGAAAGAGTCAGGGATGGGAGGAACGCCATGGAGGGAAAGACTGAGAAGTCAACAGGGAGAGCAGAGCTTGAGGAGGGCATGAAGGGACGCAAACAGGCCCAGGTGGAAGGACGCTGGAAAAGACATGGCTGCTGAGGGTAGGGACAGAGTTCAGTTTGTGTTGCAGCAAGTCATCAGGTAGGGTTTCAGTTTCCGCTGTTGATGGACACATTAGCTCTGTGGGAATTTAACTGAAGATGTGATGCTGCTAGGCTGAGACAGTGAGAACCTGTGAGGAGTAAGGGGAACATCACTTGGAGACTGTACACTTGGCTTCCATATCTTTCTCCTGCTGTACTCCACGGGAGGAATAGAGTGTGTAAATGACATCCTGGATGGACTAACCGATGGATATATCTCCTGCTTTCTGCCATGGATAGATGGATGCCTGGTGACAGGGAAGGTATGTTGCTACTTACCAAAGGGGGGAGGGCCTATTGAGGCATGAAGGTGTGCATTCGGTGGTTGAGGTTCACTGGCTCATGATCAGCTGCATTTGCAGTAAAGGTTGCTCTACTTCTCGGTTTTAGGTTCAATTCAAATTTAAGATTAAGCTGATAAATGTAATCTCACTGAAAATAATACAAAAAAGTGGATGACTTATCTTTTGACCCTGATGCAGAACAATAACTTTCACTACATGTGCACAGAAATTAAAAGGCGGCTTTCACGTCATTTGAACATTGGTGGAAAAATAATAACATAATTGCATCCACTTGTAGCAGCAGGGTCCCGCACAGAGCTGCTGTACAACTCTGCAGCTACAGAAATGTTCTGGGGTGTCCGGCTGTTTGATGGCTGACTGCAGTTTCTTGATCTGTTAGTTGGAGGTGGAATTAGAAAAACACCGGTCAGGTTTAGTTGATGTTTTGCCTTTCAAAAGCTCTCCACCTGATTGGATTGACATGAGTGCATGAATGGGTTTAACATCACGAGTGGTGTCTTTTTTAAATCTTGTGTTGATCTAAATGTTGGTCAAGACGTCTCATGGCCCTGATGTGACCAAAAAGTTTTTACTCTTTCTAGGTAGCAGGTCAAAAGACGTCTAGACTTGGTTCTTGCTTCAGCCAAGCCCTGCCTACTTGTGACCCCCTCCTGTTGGGTTGCACATCTGTGAGCTATGAGCAGTGAATTAGAGTTGTCGGATTGCTTCATTTTAAGAGGTAAAACTGCTGCATTTGAGAAAAGTCGGAAAAAAGTAAAGACAGTTTTGCATAGCAGAAATGTTTCCTATCATGTTTGTCGTCTTGTGACCTCTCCAATTAATCATTAGAACCCTAAGGGAACCAGACCCACAGGTTGGAAAACACATGTCCGGAAGTCTTGATAAACATTTATTGGAAAAAAATTAACTTTTGAGACGTCAAGGTTTGGTCCCTCTAGGATTGTGCGACTGTTTTTAGGATTGTTGTGGCCTAAAGTCTTGCTCAAGTATGAATCGTGCAGTGAAGAGCAGAAAAAGCCAAATATTACAGCTGTAGAAAAATAAAAAAGGAAAGGTATGAAGACGAGAACGGTGCAGCTGCGTGATAGAGAGGAAGCACGATAAGAAGAAGAGGAGAGGAAGGTGACGTGAGGGACAGGACTGGAACGAAAGGAAGAAGAAAAGGTTGTTGAGGGACGGGAGGAAAGGGCAGGAGGAGGAGAGCTGCTCTTTGGGGTCTTTGAAAGCAGCAGGTCCCGGCCGCTAGCTTGACCCCATTTAGGAGGAGTGAGGGACACGGAGGAGAAGTGTGAGGCAGGAAGAGAGAGGGCGAGACACTCCTCAGCCCTGCACTTAAAGGCCCTCCCCAGGAAGCCCTCATTCTTCCCCTGAGCCCGACACCCCCCACCAACAGCAGAGAAGATGGAGGAAAAAGCCCTCATTTAAGATGAGTGGAGCAGAGAGAGGACCCCCATCCTCCTCTGAGGGGGGCCCTCATATCAAAACTTTCCCTCAGCAGGATGGAGAGAAATGTCAGAGAGAAGGAAAGGTTTAGTGTCTTTTATCATTTGATCTGGATATTGATTTGTGTGTGCAAAGCTTGTCATCAACCCCTTTGACCTTTTCAACATTTTGTGATGTTGAATTCAAAATCGAGCGAACTATTGTTTGTCACTGATCGACATGATATACATTCAAAAAACTCAAGTCGTACAGCAGAAAATAAGTGTTTCAGATCAGTGTAAGTCAATGTAGCCAAGTATATTTACTCAGGTACATGAGAACATTTATTTTGTGGCCTTTATTCCTCTACTGAGCCACATTTTAGAGGAGCATTTGTACATTTGCTTTAATATGTCTATACTTTTACTTAACTAGGATTTTTCATGTGGTGGTATCACTGCTGTGACTTAAAAGATCTGAATATTTCTTCTGTCGCTGCATTTTGGTGCCTAAATTTTGATTCTGTCGGCATTTCTCTTGTACCTGTGTGCTTGTATGTGCTCATTACATAGTGTTACCTTCCTGTTTTCCTAGTTCTGGCCACTGTACTATTAGTCATGACATTTAACTTGTCAGTTTCATTGTAGAGACTCAGACACTACAGTCAGCTTTAGGTTGAGTTCAGATAACTGGCTCCAGTTTAGGTATATTATCATATAGGTATGAAATAGTTCAGTAGTATTGTTTCTCCATGTCTGTGCTATAATGTCGTGTTGTGTTTTTGTAGCTGCAGTAATTGTAGTTGTTTATATAATGGCATTTTTCTCACAACTTTACTTTATGGGCACTTAAAACAGGTTAAAAATGTTCAAGTCTGTCTCAAAACAACTGTCTGATGATACGAACATTGTTCTATGACAGTTCTTGTTGCTCTAATCACTCCTGTTTATCCTGGACATTAAATGACCCCTAATAGAAAAGCCATTTTCACTGTTGACATGGAGACAGTGAAAATGTGTTTGTGGCTTGAGACGTCAGTGTGTCGTTATGAGGCATTACAAAAGTGGTGATGTTTCATGCAGTGGCAGACGTAACAAAAATAGTGCTGGTTCTAACCTTACTAACAGGACTTTTTACATGTTTACACATCAGCGATCAGTTACTCTTCGACAATACTGAGGAACAGTATGGTAGCGTATTTTCAGGCTTCTGATTGGCCAACATCTGCCTCTGCTTCAGGATTGCAGTTATATTGTCTCCTGTTGGTTTGGTATGCTCTTTGCAACACTGTAGCTGTGATTTTGCGGTTTCACTTTGACAGAGATTTTTCTATAACAGTGTGTGTGGACAGGATCTTTTGAGAATGAAAACCCAGTTTTCAAAATACTGGTCCATGTGTGGACCAGGCCACAGACAAATCAAGCTGGTATCTCCTAAGTAGGGCTGTAGTGGTACACTGTGATTTACAAGTTGATGACTGTGAATCTGTCCTTTAAAATGTCAGGACGACAGGTGGATGTGGTTCTTTAAAAAAAGTCTTTCTGACTGTGTTGTCATGTTCAGCTCACAGAACTTTCTGCCCTACAGAATCATTTTCAGATGTGTCAGTTAAAATCAGACATGATGGTGCTGCTGGGGGTTGAGTGGGATTAGCTGGTCTTGGCCACTCAATGACACACACACACACACCTACAATTCTGCCAATGTTGCACAACAGCAGAGAAAACAGCTGACTGTCAACTCGAGAGGTTCAACCTGCTGGGCTGACACCTCTGTGTGTGTGTGTGTGTGTGTGTGTGTGTGTGTGTGTGAGAGAGAGACTTGTAAATGCTCCCAGCCAGGCAGACACGACTAATATTGTTATAAAATCATTTTCAAAGTAAAATAGAGCTTAAAATGAACTTATACAGGACCAAAGGTCTCACTGTGCTGAGGTCCATGTGTGTGTTATGTGTATATGTTTGCATTAGTCAGACAGGTTGGACTGATGCTGATCACTTTAATGTGGTCATTGTTATTGTGTGTGTGTGTGTGTGTGTGTGTGTTGGCTGGGACTGGCTGCTCCCTCAGAGGGACTATCATTGCTGGTAATCCTCTTCATGGTCCACTAATCTGTTTTCGCCGGGGTCACTCCATCGCAGTCCTTCCCTCCCTCCGTCCTCTCTCCTTTCCTTTTTCTTTTCACAGCTCCTCAGTGGGGTTCTCCCGTCTCTCTTTACCTCATCCTGCAAAGGTCAATCCTTCATTCTTTCCTCCGTCTCACCATGTTTCCCTCCATCCTTCCTCCCCCTCCTCTCTGGCTGCCCTTCTCCCTTTAATAACACTAATCTTGGTACATAGAGAATCAAAGCTTTCATGTTTACCTCCTGTCCATCAGAAAATCAAACTCATAATGAGAGATTAGGCATCTTCTCTCCTCCACATCTACCCTTTCCTCCACATCACTGGTTAAGTTATGGACACTGATACCAACCTCTTTTAGGCTAGCTGGCTTCATCCAGTCTTGATGCTAAGCTAGGCTAACCACGTCCAGGCTGCAGCTTTGTACTCTTGGGGGGACAAAAGGGAATTCCCCAATCTGTTACAGCCATATTTTAGAATTGACCAATTGTGTGGCAGAATTGACACAATCTATGAAATTGATGTATCAGCTCCTTCCTCCCCCCTCCGTCTTCTCTCATTCTCTTGTATCCTCATATCCAATCATCCCCTCATCCTTTTTAACCCTTCAGCCTACCTCTGCTCTCACCACCAACAAAACCACAATCAGATTTCTTCATTTCCTCCCACCTCCGACACACACACACACACACACACACACACACACGTAAACAGGGAACTCAAACANCACACACACACACACACACACACGTAAACAGGGGAACTCAAACACATGGTCTAATCATATTTCCTCCTATCTAGAAGCAATCAGTGATAGTGTTGGCTGCTTGCGAGCACTTTGACAATACTGGCAGAGAGGGAGGCTGCACATTCTCTAATTAAATTAAATGTATGTGCTGGTGTGTCAGTGTGTGTGTGTGTGTGTGTGTGTGTGTTTGGGGGGCTTTGATGAGGGAGAGGGAGGTCCAAATAAAATGCAGCCGCTGCATCATCACTGCTTGACCCGCCTGTAGCAGATGGAAGGATGATGGGAAACAAAGGTTTGATGTGAAGAGCTCAGCTGAGAGTATCAAAGGTCAGAGCAGGATGCTGATCAGCACTGCTGCGCGCTAATATAACATCAGTCATTGTTTTCAATCATCTGTTTTAGCACAGCGTTTCTTAGACATAGCATTATATTTTAGTCATTACCAGTCCACATCAATACTTTACTCTTTAGTAGCTTACATTGAATACATTTCTCAGCTACTGCGTCAAACTGCGCTCTGCTGACAAGCATCTGTCAGGTTAGGAATGACAACTTGTAGAAAGCTGATTGTATAGCGATTTGTGGCACCTTGTGA
Source organism: Epinephelus moara (assembly GCF_006386435.1). Lineage (NCBI taxonomy): Eukaryota > Metazoa > Chordata > Actinopteri > Perciformes > Serranidae > Epinephelus > Epinephelus moara. The sequence goes on from NC_065520.1 coordinate 6,962,906, forward strand.
GTGTCACAGGCATTACTTTGTGTCATCAGTGCCAGTGCTGTTAGCTACAGTTAGCGATTTTGATGGACATCTCGGCAGTTTAATGTGGAAGTGAGATGGAAAGGATCTTTTGTTTGATATGTGCTCTTCTCCTGTGCAGCCCTCAATCACATGCTGGTTCCTTAAAGTTGCACTCGGTCATCATAACTTTGAGAACCCCTGGTACAGTACAGATATGTCTACAGGCTATGTCTGTTATTGGAGCAGGAGACACCTTAAATGTCTTCAAAGTGTTGGTAAATATGTCTCTGTTTTCTGTCCAGACTGCTGAATGCCCTCAGGGACTTGAAGAGCCTGGAAGAGACAATGGATCGCATGGAACTAAAAATTTGGTAATTAATCAATTTATTTGATTTCTAACTTAGCACACAGCCTCCCTTCTGTTTCTATAGCAGTGGTTCTAGTATTTGGAATAGTAGTTGTTGTTGTAGTATTTGTGGTAGTAACAGTAATGGTAGAATGATATGAAAAAGTAATTTAAAAAGGTCATAGTGTCATATGTCATGGTATTGTACCAGGGTTCCTGCAGCTCGAGGCGAGTTAGATTCAAGACTTTTTCAGGCTTTTTTTTTGACACTCAGAATGAAACTTAAGACCAGTTTTACAAAAACTAAACTTGAGAAGAAGGAAAACATGAACTATCACCAGATACCTAGGGTTAGGGCCAATTTTGCCCAAACTGATTGTAGGCATACACTCAAATAGTGTTTGGAGATCTGTTGCTGCTGACCCTGGTGTTGATATAAGAGATACTTTAAGATTTTACAATTTAATATTACAAAAAACAATTCATAAAATCCTACTTCCCATGTCTTTACATGTTTAGGGCTTCTGAATGACTGTTTTGTGATATTATAATATCAGTTACCTTATTTTCTGACTAATTAAAAGACTTTTTATGGATGTACAGAAACCCTGAGTTTGCCTTCTAAAATGTCACCAAAAACAGCATTGTATGTCATAAATAATGTGAAAAGATTAATCCATAGAAAAGGTCAGAAAAATACCAGTCATTGTAAGGTACTGCGAAACAATGTCATTTATATGTAAAATACAATAAACCTTGTCAGTATAGTATACTCTGGATCAAACTTGAATGAGTTAGTTTCATGTATTTATGCAGTTGTCACTGAACAACACATCAATAAATACTTATATTTTATCAAAATTCTGGTTTTCTGTGCCATAATCCCTGCATTTCATTTCCCCGAAACACTGGGAGGAGACGCACGTCTCAACTCCCTTTTCCACCTCCGCAGTGGAGCTCTGGACACAGTGCCCTCACAACGGTGAGAACCGAACCCGGCTCTGGCGTCTTCCAAACCGGGAACTGACAGACCACACCACCATGCCACGCACACTTGGAACTGTTCTCTTCGTGTATTTCACCATGCCACGCACACTTGGAACTGTTCTCTTCGTGTATTTGTCTTCTTCATTTTGGGAATGATGTCTCAAAATTCACTGCACCAAATGAGTATTGAACTCTCAGCCTCCAGTCTTCAGACCAGTCTCCTTCCTCTCTGAGCTATCTCATGAGATGCTTCACTATGGTTTAATAGCATATGTCTTCTTCACTTTGGGTTGTTTGACTACAAAATTGAACATACCAACTAAGTATTGAACTCATGATCTCTGGTCCACAGACCAGTGTTCTACCACACTGTGCTATCTGATCAAACATGCTTCATAACTTTCCCATAGTGTATTTGTCTTCTTTCCTTAGGGTGTTGGACCTCAAATTCACTACATTACATCGCGATTAAACGCACCCTCTCCAGTCTTCCAACAAATCTTCTATCACGCTGAACTACCTGAGACATTTAGCCTCTGTTACTACTTCCTTCTCACATTGTGCAGATACTAGTTTTTCCAGAGGTTTTGTGTGTTTGAGTTGAGTGGAAGTGGTATGACCAAGTAGTTCAGGCTGTTAGTAGACTTCTCAGAAGGCAAAGGTTTTAAGGTCCAACACCCAAAGTGAAGAAGACAAATACACAACAGAAGAGTATCATAGTGTGTTGGATCAGATAGCACAGTGTGGTAGAAGACTTGGGCTGTAATCCAGAGGCTGAGAGTTCAATACTTAGCTGGTGCAGTGAATTTTGTCTAAGACACAAAATGAAGAAGACAAATATGCGATTAGTCATTAACCATTTGTGTCATGAGATAGCTCAGAGAGGAAGGAGACTGGTCTGAAGGTTGAGAGTTCAATACTCATTTGGTGCAGTGAATTTTGAGACATCATTCCCAAAATGAAGAAGACAAATACACGAAGAGAACAGTTCCAAGTGTGCGTGGCATGGTGGCGTGGTCTGTCAGTTCCCGGTTTGGAAGGCGCCAGAGCCGGGTTCGGTTCTCACCGTTGTGAGGGCACTGTGTCCAGAGCTTCACTGTGGAAAGGGAGTTGAGACGTGCGTCTCCTCCCGGTGTTTCGGGGAAGTAAAACGCAGGGGTTATGGCACAGAAAACCAGAATTTTACTTTATTCGAACTTATCATTGAGACCAAACAAAGCACTGTGACACTGCAGAACTGACAGTCAGTAGAAGATGGCGACAATGATGTGAAGAAACTTGCTAGCTTCAGGTTGGTTCAGAAGCTGGGCACTTATCTGGGGAGAAAAGAAGAGAAGGATGACATCAGAATTGGCATTAAAGTCACATACATATCAGTGTACATACTAAAACTACAAAATCAATTAATATTACAGAAAAAAACTACAAAACAACAACAAGTTTTTGTAAGTGCTAACTTAGGGAGCCACAAAGGAAAGCTGTACCCTGTGGCATACTATCCACCTTATTCCTAGGGGGTGCTACTTGAGAAAAGATTATTGGTAAAACCTCTGGTGAGATAGCAGAAGTAGCAGTAAGCTAGTTAGTCCCATTGACTGTCTATTGTTAGCTTCATTGGCTAATCATGGTGACTAACCACCAACAGCAGTTCTTCTTTTATGTAATTTGCCTTCAATTTAGCAAACACTGCTTTGTTTGTCAACAATCATTTAACTCAATTAACATTAACTAATTAGCATTTTCTAAATGTTCTTGTGGAGCTCTGGTACCTGTTGCACCTCTACATCTGTAACGTCACTAACAGCCAGACAAAGCTAAATTTGTGGATATAACAACAGTGTTAAACGCGCACCCCGAACAAAAACGGATTGTTTCTGTAACCATCGCCTAGGAATAGGTTGCCACCTGTTCTGTATAATATCGGATTGTCCCGTATTGAAAAAGTAATTAAAGTGTGCCTTACTGAATCAATATGGGACACAATTGGTCCAGTATTTTTGTGCCTACATTAGAAAATTGCCTGTCATAAAATATACTGAGCAGCATACCTTGAATTGTGTTATGTCACCTAGGCTGAGAATGTGTTACTGATTTGCTGTATGTCTTTCATATCATATAAAAATAAATGCTTTAAGTTATACATTTTACACTTTATTTACTATGACAGATTTTCTGCTAAATTCAGTATTATGTTTAATTCAGCAGAGCTCAGATTTAATAAATTAAGCAGTGATTAAACTGTGTAAACTGCGTCGTTAGCTGGGAAACATCACATTTATTCATGGAGCTAAAATTAATACTGAATTATGTTAAATGCTTGCCGAACGTTAGTGTCCGTTCATGAGTCATGTGAAATCATAAATCATCTTTTAGAAGGAGTAGATGCTAACAGTCAGCTAGCGCAGCTCTGTTAAGGGGAATGTTTTAAGGGGAATTGAGCCCATTTTCAAATTCATACATTTTATTCTCATTGTCTTAAGCCCAGTTCAGACCAATAATTCACTGGTGGTGTGTTCCACATGTTTTATTTCCCAATCATCCTAGGAAGAGGATTAGTGTGCAGTTACCAATGGAGAACACTGGTTGCGGTTCAGCGCTGTAAGTCGCGGGATAATTCACGCAACATATCATGGGGGCTAGGAGTAAGGTGGATATTATAACATTTTTCAATTACTTTTTATCACTTTTTTAAATTAGAGTTTTATGGCATACTATACATGAGACTTCTACAACCACTTATACATCACGTACATGACAACTACAACATCAACTACTATGACTACAACTACTGGTACAAGTTAATTTCATAGGTACCACATTTTGGTTTGGTGCACTCCACTTGCCGTCTCCTCTGGGCCCTTCAAGTCCCTTTGTTCATTCAGCAGACTGGACATAAAACAGAGACATTTTCACCCACATTTACAAAACATATAAAGTCTCTCCAGATCCAAACCCTAACCCATTTTTAAACAGACCTTTTGCATCAGTTTTCATGCAAGATACATCAAAACACAGGTGTATATATACTGGGACATACTTGATAATCTGATGATATAATCAAAATGTTCCTGGTGTGATGGTGACAAGGTGTGAAAAGTGATTTCATCACACATAAAGCCCTTTAAGTCACAAAATAGCTCACAATGATAAAATGGAGACTTTCACTGTCTTTCAGTCCATTCATTTGGTCACAAGTGTAACAGAATAGAAAATATATAAAGAAAAAAGAAATAAAACATTCCTGTAAAAGTTCTCAAATGGCAAAATGCCGCAAAAATATCTTCAACACAAAACACATAAAAAAAACTTGAAATAATAAAGTATACAAAGAATATTCTGCTTACTGATGTTTCCTTACTCTGTGAGTTCGTCTGGCATCCTCTGCTTGTCTTTGACCTTGTCTCAGAGGCAGCTGAGCTGCTTCTGAATAACTCCCTGTGGTTCTCTCGCTGCTTCTCCAGCATTGTCTGCAAATGACTAAACACATTACCGACACACAATCATTCAAATATCGAAATCATTTCATTATATGGTATGCCATAAAAATGGCATAAAAAATGTAACAGTATGCAATAAAAAATGTAAAAATAAATCATAAAGTATGTCATAGTAAATTAAAAAAAAGGTCATAGTACAGTATGTCATAAAAAGTCCTTGTATAGTAAATCATAAAAATATCATAAAAATGTTTGACATTCAATAGAGAGGCAAAATTCAGCACCTTCCACCCATGGAAACTTGTTTCGGAAAAGCAACTCTCCTGCAGATGATAGCAATAGACATGCCATGAATTACTTGTTTGTCAATTTAAAAGATAATTTTGCAAGTTGAGAAAGTCGCAGTTGGTTGTAAAACTGTTTAAGTAAGACTGCGAAAATACGCAACAAGAAAGAGAACACAGGCCGCGTAAGTGACGTCAAAACTTCTCCCTCTTGCTGAAGCTACAATACCTGTGTTACGTACCAGGATGTGCTCACAGAGGGTGACGTAACAGGTCTTGCTTGTTCTTTTGCTTCCTAACTTGTGCCATGTCATTATTCAGCAGCTCATTTTTCCAAAACCCCAATAGTCTGAAAAAAAAACAACAACAACAGGACATTAGGACGGACGGTAGGATGGACAACCCGAAAACATAATCACAACCCAAATATAGTGTTTATAGTGTAAATCTGCCTGGACAGAACGCCCATTTGTTCGCATAATCGCCGAAAACAAAGGCCCACTGCTCTAGTGGCCCATTGCTCAAAAAATACAAGCTCTTCCTGTAGTTAGAACCACCAAATTCTAATCAGACCATTGTCGAGTCCAGATGAATGTTTGTCCCAAATTCGAAAAAAATCTTTTAGGGTGTTCTTGAGATATCGCATTTATGAGAATGAGATGGATGCAAGGTCACAATGATCCTGACTTTTGACCACCAAAATCTAATCAGCTCATCAGTGAGTCAAACTGTGCATTTGTGCCAAATTTGAAGAAATTTCGTCTGAGTGTTATTGTGATATTGCATCACGAGAATGGGACAGATAGATCGACGACCCAAAAAACAAACAGCATGTTACTCCAGTGATAATCATTTTAAGTTTGAAGTCAAGTACAGTAAAATACTGATTCTCCAGCTCATGGAAAGGGTTACTATGACATACAGTGATTACATTAATCTATGTGTCACCAAAAAAAAAAAAAATAATGGTGAGATTAACCAAGAAAGAAAGATCCTTAGGTGCAGCCCTAATTGGCACCTGGGAAGGTCTGGTGATCTGTTTGGAGGAGTGTGTATTTTACGAGCAATTGGTGTTTCTTTTTGTGATAACTGGCAGTCGGACAAATGGTCTTTCGGTTAAATGGATTACTGGTGTTTAGGAATAATGAGCAGCCGGAACATTGAATTGCGCCGAAGGAACGGACGAACTGTATGGAGCAGACACGAAGACAGTTAAAAATGCAATCAAAAAATTATTTGTCACTTCCTTTTGACTACTGTTCATATTTTTTACTGAATAAGGTCCCATGAAGTACACCTGAAGGGGAGGGACTTGGTCTCTCTATACACTACTTGGCTACTGCATCAAATTCACCCTTTGTTGGCCTTCTGATTGGTCTACTGACCCACCAACCAGAGTGCTCCTCCCCATAGCAACAGTTGTTAACGTACTGGGATTCGCCAAACATTGCCCCAGGCTGTGTTCTCCCAGGCTCGTTGTTAATGGCATCACGGTGAAACGCAGAGCTTTCTGGCTGGCAAACACGGATAAATCAGTGATTTATATTATTTTAACATGATTAAAAGCTGTGCTTGGGGTGTCTGCAACAGTGATTCCAGATATCCAGAACGTATTCCCGGAGTAGTTTTTATTCCATTTCCAAAACCTAAGGGAAATCATGTCTCCTTTGGATTCGACTCTGTGGACGACCACAATGGCAGTTCAACACATCGACTATCAATAAGTATACTATCATATGCTCGAAAATAAGAGAAGCAATGTGGTTTTCATATTTTATAATAAGTGATGTGATCCAACAATGTTACCCTAGCTACAGACTGTTGTTAGCTCGCTATGCTAACCTGTTGGGCAGGCCTCAGACAGGTCCAGCTCGTATTAAATGTTAACTTGCTGGCAACGTTAACGTTTGTAGAGGACAACATTGCTATTCATATAACGTCAGCTAACTATTACTGTGGTGTTAAACTTGTAAACACTCTCAATATAACGTTAACGTCAGACAAGAGAGCTAGCAACCGCGGAGGGACAGCTCACGTTAGTGGCCATGGCTACCGTCAGACATCGGGACAAAACAACGATTTTCACCAGTTTTCGGATATGTCATGTAATGCCCGTTCACTCAACTGTAGCCACATTTGTTCTCTATCACTGACACCACGTTTTGGACAGAATGATCGATTCAATTCGAATTACGAGAAAGTTAAATCTCCCGGTATTTTCCATTGTTTCCTATGGGAATAAACCCACGCGAGACTAGTTTTGTCGAACCTAGCAACAGTAACCAAGGAGGGCGGGACCATGTGCGGGTCTTGACAAAAGGTGAATTGCAGTTCCTTTAATGAGCGTTTGCCAGGTTAGGAATGACAACTTGGAGAAAGCTGGTTGCATGGCAACTAGTGGCACTTCAGTAGTGTAGCGTGATATATATTCTGTCATCAATGCTCGTGCTGTTAGCTTAAGTTTGTGACTTCAGTGGACAACTTTGCAGTTTAATGTGGGAGTGAGTTGTAAAAGATATTTCGTATGACGTGTGCACTTTTAAGACACTCAGTCATCAATACTTCGATAGCATTTGCTGTGTAGTGAGTGGTATGTAGCACTCATGATTTGGTCCATGTCTGCACTGTTTTTTAAGACATAAAAACAATCTTTCTCCCACTAGTTTCAGACCATTATAGCTGGAGCCTATTAGCGATGAGTGATGTGGCTGCTAATTGCAAAAGTACTCGGTGAGAGATGCTGTTGAAAATGACTGAAGGGCTTATTTACATTGGGAGCTCAATGCTGAACTTCCCTTTTTCAGCACACACAAAACTGATGTGAACATGGATGTGCTCTCCACAACAAGAAAGAGCAGCTCAGAATATATATATTGTTGGGTTGGTTTTGTCTGTTACAACAGCTCTAAGTATGTTACATCTGTGTGAGAAATGACAGAATAAATAGTCTTGAAGCTCTGGTGTAAACGCAGACTTCTCTGCCTAAAGCCTGGGCTGTCTGGCAGACAGGCAAAACCCATTAGCAAGGCTCTGTTAGCGATCGTCTTGTAAACTGAGACCCCGGGCATTCATTAGGCATCAATCAAAGGACGAGGTGCGATGATTAAATGATGAGTGCAAATGCTTAACAGTGTTCGGTACACCAGGCCACTTTACTCTGACACTTGAAAGTGGGGGAAAATGGATGGAAGAAAGATGATGTTAGTCTCCGTGTAGATGGCTGCAACTGGTTAATTTATTCATGGAAGTTATTAAAGAAAGTGAATTTCAAAACCTTGAAGTCAAAGCTTGATGATGCCTCCAAATGCTGTTGGAGCAAAGGGAATTCATTCGCATTGGCTCCCAGTAATCATCATTAAATTGCACTCAATTTAGGAATTCACAGACTTTGTTCCTGTTTCAAAGCTCAGAGTATCAGCAGGCGCCAGTTGAATGGAACACGACCACCAAGTTTGAGTCTGTGATACACTAAAAACTTGAACATGCTTAGGCATCCATCCATTTTCATAGCAGCTCATATGGGTCAGGGTCGCAACGATGAAGAGGCACCTGACTTAGAAACAGGCCAGAATTTTTTACTGAAAGGTAGTTTTAAGGCCTTTATTATTTCAGTGAATATTGAGCTTACATGGTACAGTTTAAATGTGTGCTTAAAGTTTAACTGAGAAAAAATATTAGCACTTTTAAGATATGAGAATAGATGTCTTTGTTTTGACTTATTTATGCTTACCAAGAAGAAGAAATTGAACTGTTCTGCAGTGATAGTGCCCCCTATATTGGTGTTGACCAGAGCGTGTGCATTATGGTACCAGCATTAGCAATTACATCGTCCAATCTGTGTTTTCAGCACTGCCTACGTTAATCCATCTGGAAATAAAGCCATACTGTCATAAAAGTTTTCATAATACAGCATGCCATGAAGATTTCATAAAAAAGACATGCCAAAAATGTCACAAAAATTCACAATACAGTGTGTCATTAAAAAAAATGTTGGTTGCAGAACTCACAGCCATCCAACTTCTTCTCATCAGGATTTTTCTGTGTGCGCATATTGTCCAGGTTCTTCTGTGTTGGGCTTTTTGTCAGTGCAGTGTATTCCTCCACCTGCAGTGAACACAGGTGAGAGCCATATTGGAGGTCTGCTACAACATCAGAGTAGTAGTATGAAAGTCGTTGTATGGTATGTCGGGAAAAGCCATAGTAAAGTATGCCATAAAAAAGTCATAGTGTAGTATTTCACAAAAAAAATGGTGTGGTATGTCAGAAAAAATGTAATAAAAAAAGTCATAGTATAAAGTGTCATTTAAAAAGTCACACTATGTCAAAAAGTCAAAGTCAGTGTATAAAAGTCAGATCACAATGTAACAGCTCTCCCTTCACAGCAGAAATAAAGTAGAAGTACCTTGAGTGACAAAATACACAGCAATAGAAATTACACTGAGCTGATATCTGACAAATGTGTTTCATTCCTTTATGAATGGAGAGAACATAGGGCTTTCAGAAGATACAGTATTTTGCCAAGAGACTACTGATCCGATTTTCTATTAAACGTAATCTCAGCTCTACCAGTATTATTAGATATGCTGAAAAGTTGTCCTTTACATGAAAAAAACCTTTCAGTTTCAACAAAATACTGTTGCAGTACTATTAATGACTATTTTCATCATCAGCTGTGTGAGTGCTGTGGGTCATATTTAAAGTTCAGAAGGCCTGACTGTATTTCTGAGCACTTAATGTGACATATGTCATAGCTTGTTGTTGTATGTATGTATGTACTGTATGCATGCATGTGTGTGTTAGTGTGCTCCCTGCTCTGTCTGTAAGGCTGAGCTCCAGTAGAGCTGACAGCTTGCTGTGACAGAGAGCCTTAAACAAACCCACTGGGTCGGCTGCTGCACAGGAGAAATGCCTTTGATTCTATTAGGCCTGTGTGTGTGTGTGTGTGTGTGTGTGTGTGTGTGTGGCCTGTTGGCTTAGAGATTTCAGGCCTAATAGCAGTGTGAAGATGTGAAGAACATCCTTACTGCTGTGTTTATCTCCAAGCACTCTTTGATCCTGTGCTCTGTCCATGAGTGTGTGTTGAGAAAAACAAAGTAGTGATAGCTAATGCGTGATTATATGTATTCATCAACATGATTGGTTTAGTTCTGATGTCTCTGACTTTTGGTGGCAGTTGGTTACACTGAGTTTCGAAAAATTCAATTTGTCCTTTTTTTCTCAATATAATTCCTCAAACCTTTTGGTTTATGCTAAAAAAGTGTGTTTGAAACAATATATGTTGAAGAGAATCTAAGCTCAAAGGTCCACTTATTGATGATTTGGAGATTTCCACCTCATCTCATGGTTCACTGAGTAAAAGACCATGCGTCTGGATTCTCTTCACCATATATTGCACCCAGAGATCAAGAGTGATCTTCCACCTATAGAATGATGGTTTGACTTGTATGGGTTATTTATATGTGTGAGCTAAAGCTGCAAATACATGACTCATGCATGCATTTGAAAGCCAACAGCTTCTAAAAATGTTCACAGTTCAGGACAAAGTGTTAACCAGGGGGAAGTGGAGGGTGGGCGCTACGCCTCAGCGACAACACCATCCCTATATTAGCAGTACCCGTTGTTTAAGCGCAGTGCAAAGCAGCTGCATGAGCTGGCAAGTGGAATACACACATGCACTAACATGCATGCTCAGCCGGACCTGCTCACCACAACAAACCACAGAGAAGCTCAGACTGCAACACACACTGATAGTGTCCATTATGTCATGGTATCTTCACATGGTTTACTGCTATACTAATGCTCTGAATGTCTCATACAAAACACCAGCAATTAGACCTGTCTACTGGAAGTTGCTTTTTGAGTGGCAAAGACCTGGTGCTGCCAATTTCATTGATGAGCGTAACTGACCTAAGCTATTAACTTCCTAGATGTGAACATTTTACAATGCAGGCTTCAGAATAATTTAGATTAACAACAATAAATATTTATATATTTTGTATAAGTTATTAATTTAAATAGATTCATTTTGCAGCTCACACAATTTTGACTTTTTTTTAGGATTTATATCTACTACTGGGGAATTCTTATATTCAACTTCAATAATTTAATTTATGTTGTGAGTTATTTTAACTGATATGATAATCTGCATTTTGTTGTTATGTTTTTCAAATTTTCTATTTTATCTTTGACTGTATTCACCTGAATGGTAAGACTTTGATAGGGTCATTATCTACATGGCATCATTAACATTATATTACAAAGAACTTCAGTGTAGCTCAGACACAGCGTACACAAGGTTACATTACTTGTCTGCAATTCGCAGTAAAAGCCAAATAACCCCTTAAAACCAAGGTTAAGTCAAAGTAACCCAGAGCAGCAGAAGTGCATGCAGTGTTTCCAGCACTGTCCCATTGGTCCACTGGCTGTCCTGTTCCACACAATACCTGTTACAGTTCTCTCTGGGTATTTCCAGTTAGGCTACGCTGGCTCTACACTGCTGCCTGCTGAATATCTACAACATGTGGGTTACTTGTTCATTTTATTGTAACTACCACACAGGCTGTGCTTAAACTCGTGGAGTTAAGAGGCAAAAAAAAAATATTGCAAGTTACTTATTTTAAGGATTTTAAGAGGTCTGACGAGTCGAAATTATCTATTATTTAACAGTTTTACTCTCTAGAGGCAAACATTTGTCAAAAACAGGATCAAATTAACCCAAATAACCCAATCACACTATTTAACTCTGTTGTACCATGCGATATTAGAGGACAGTTATAAATGATGCCATGTATTGACCTGCATTAGCTGGGTTTGTCAGTATTTGATATCTGTGCATATTTAAATACAGAGAAGAGTTATTGTTTTCTGATTGTGTTTCCTGTCCCTGCTGCTATCAATTCTTTTCAGCTTTATCAAAGATACTGTTTTATTGCAGATATGGAAATCTCTGCTTCACAAACTTCTTCAGGGAAACTCTGTGGGAAGACGAAATCACCCCCAGCAGAACAGCGTGTTTGGACACAGTTGGGAACAATCAGTCCTGCAGGCTTTCATTGATCTGGAGCAGAAGTAGAACCTGTCATGGAACTCCATCTGATGTGTCACCATCCAGCTACAGAGACACTGAATGGATAAACTCAGAAACTCTGCACAAAAATACCATCTTACTATCCAACTTCTGTCTGCTACTTCTCTTTAAATCATGTGTCCCATATCCCACAGACAGACAGCAGCCTGCCTCCTCTCCTTCATATGTAACTTATGAGCACATCAGCTTGTTGAACAAGCAACCAAACAAACACTAGATGGCCGATAAGCTGCATCACATTAAACAGCATGTAAACACACCTGTACTTCTTCTGTTTTAGATGCTGCTAACCACACACTGTCTGCCCATGTTTGTTTACATTATATCTGACTGCAAAGAGGGATGACTAAATATGATTTTAAATAGACTTTGATCAACCCAGTACAGACTGCAGTTCCTTCTCTCTCCACAACACAGAAGAAACATGCAACTTTTTTAAAAACGCGACACTGAATCAGTACTATTAAAATCAGAGCACCTCTCATGTGTTGCTTGATTTGTCTGAATTACTGTCTCAATCATTTTGTAATTGCATTTTGGATATGTATGTAAAGTAGAGCTGCAACAAATAATCAGTTTACTATCATCAGGGGTGTCATGCAATTTAATTATAGTGGGTCATTTTGAAGGTTACGTAATCAACTTTTCTGTCCTGTTTCCTGTTCAAGCACTTAAAAAACGTGCATGGATTTCAACCAGATCATGTGAACTACAAATATTCTATTTCCTCACTTGGAGGAAAAAGTGTCGGATTGTCTTTCCAGCAGCACGACACCCCTGGTTGTCAACTATTAAATTAATCACCAACTATCTGACAATCAATTATTTGGTTTGAGTCATTTTTTAAGAAAAAAAAAGTCAAAATTCTCTGATTTCAGCTTCTTAAATGTGAATAATTTCTGGTTTCTTTGCACCTCTATAACAGAAAATTACCATTTTCTTATATTTTATAGACCAAACAACTAATCGATAAAATAATCAACAATGAAAATAATCATTAACCATTATCACTAATGTAAACAAGCTTTGATTATGCCATCGTCACTCTTAAACATTGTAAAGTTGGTCAAGACACAAGTGCAATGGTTTGTATGAACCACCTGGTGGTCAAAATTCACAAATAGGGCCACTATACTCAGCTCATCAGGCGCCATTTCAGACCCTCATTTCCTCAACAGTGTAATTCAGCTGCAGTAAATCAGCACGGCAAAAAGCATCGCACATGAACCGAGAAAACAATAAAATACAAAGAGCTATGATGTGACAGAGCCGATGATGGTGGTGTCCTTCTTTCTGTTCACTTATCAAACAAAGCCAACACACAGGCGTCGACTCTCAAAGGTCAACATGTCCAAGACAGTGTTGTAAATGAACCATCTGAACGTCCCTGAAAATCTTAATTCTCCATATCAGCTGTTAATTCAGTAATCTATAAAATGCCTCAAGACTGAGAGTAAATTCAATAAGACTCACAATGCCACAAAGTCTCGGCACATGAATCAATAGATGAATAGACAGCACATTAGAACACTGAGCAAAGTGTGCTCACGGACAAGACATTATTATTTAGTCAATGTGAAATATTTCTGCCCATTCGCTGATTTGATTTCCACCTCAAGGACTAACTGCTAAATTTTCATGATATGTTGTACGTTTCAGAGATACAATGTGCTTGTCTCTGTGTGTCCATGTGTTTCTGTGCCGGATGCAAAAAGGCAGAAAGAGAGGAGATTGTGAGTAAAACAGATCATACAAGCCACTTAGCAGCACTATAGCCGACTGGTACAAGGGAGCGAGAGGAAAATCCAGCCATGCCAGCATGCCAATATAGTTTACAGCTCGCTGAGAGGCGGGCCGCACCTGACAGATGCCACTTGGGAGCATAATCCCAGAGGGCTGAAAAGATCCTCCACATGACGGGAAGCCAGTGAAGCAGGAGGAGACTGGAATACCAAATGACAAATCGCAACGTTAAATCAAATATATATCTCTTCCTTTCTTTTCATTAGAGCCAAATGCAAGGAAATTAAAGCATTTCAACAGAGCAACTGTAAAATAACGAGGTGCAATGATTAGTGGGTCAACAAAAATAATAATCAGGGACTACTGTGATGATGGATGAATTTTCTGAATTATTTCTTGAGCAAAACACGAAATATTTGCTGGTTTTAGATACTCAAGTGTTCAGTTTGTCTGGGTCCCTTTGTCTTGTATGATTGTAAACTGAATATCTGAATGTTGTGGACAAAAAGCTCTTGGGAATTTTGGTCTATGTGTATTAGTAATATTAATATTATTGGCAGTAGGAGTATCAGATGCAGGAATAGAAATAGATTTAATATATTTTAACAGTTTAATAACACAGGTATTTTTTGACAACAGCACACTCCTTTCCAGACTCAATAAAATTATATCTTTCAGGAGAACTGCTTGGCAGAATTGTCCTTGATCCTTATTATAAGAACAGGAGCATGTAAGCGGTCTCAGGCCTCCTGCAGCAGGCCCGCAGCTGCAGGTTTATGGCGCCCACATCATATTTCATTACATTATTAAAACGTTATCATGAACAACATATATATTTCTAACATTTATGATAGGATTACAGTAGTTTTTCTAGGAGGGGTTAAATCTCTCCCTCTTTCTCTCGTGCTCTCCCTCAGCTTTGGTGAAACAAACAAAAGGGGCGCTTTGAATGGCACGTGCTCCGGGCGTCAGTCACCTGTTTCCTAGCAACGGGCACAACAGAAAAGCACCTGTGGCTCTGAATAGGAGGCGGTGGAGCCCTTAGTTTGACAAAAACCAGGGAGAATTTTTTTAAAATATATAGTCCTTTCCCCACAGATAATTATATCTATAAATTATATACCCTATTTCTGATTTGGTAATGAGCTTTAAAGGCTACTTGAGTGTTTGTAGTTATGCTCCTAAATTAGCTCCCGTACATTGTGAATATAGAGAACAGCCTATTTTAAATGTAAATATTGTGTACCCAGTTGGGAACATTTGTGCTTGTAGTTGTGATGATGAAGATGATAGGATTATTAAAGCTCTGATGAAACATTCTGCTTTTTTCAACAGCTTCCATATTTACTTTATTTTGATTAAATTCATCTTACTTGTAACATATCTGTTGTTGCGCTGGAGCCAATGTCGTTGTCATTAAACTTATATTTTCTCTGCAGTGAAATATCAGAGCGCACAGACTCTGTGTAGGACATGCGCAAAATTATGGGAATTAAACTGTTTACATGTTGTGTGTTTTTTTTTCCACACACACCAGCTACACACGCAAAACAGATGACAGAGGGAGTAATTTTTAGGTCTCGCGCTCCGACGTCACCAGAACCTCGAGCATGCAAATCACGTCTCCACTCGAGCCTCTCCATTGGCCGTCTCTCGCTCATTTAGCTGCTGTCAAAGCGCGCGGCCCGGGCACGCTCTGGTAACTTTTCCCAGTACAGCTTCAACCAAAGTAAGCTCAAACAACTGGTTTCTATTCTTCGCTGCGCTCGCGGATGACAGCAAAAAAGGCGAAAAGGGGAAGTGAGGAGCAAGTTTACCTCTGAGTGGATTTCATCCTGAGCACCTTTTCATCTCCCTCCGTGTCTTTCACTCTTCATCTGTCTCTTCCTCGGAGGTTTAGCTGCGCGCGGGCCAGCCTGAATGTTTCTGTGTTTTTGACTGAGAAGTGTTGTCCTACAAAGACGAGGTGAATGTACAGCATCATGATGGAAACGGACTTACATTCCCCCGTGGTGCCCCAGACCAACCCATCCAACCCGGGGGGACACGCGGGAGGAGGAGGCGGGGGGCCCGGCGGTAAGGTCCCCCAGGACAGAATCAAGAGACCCATGAACGCCTTCATGGTGTGGTCCCGGGGCCAGCGGAGGAAAATGGCACAGGAGAACCCCAAGATGCACAACTCGGAGATCAGCAAGCGGCTGGGTGCAGAGTGGAAGGTGATGACCGAGGCGGAGAAGAGACCATTCATCGACGAGGCGAAGCGGCTCCGGGCCATGCACATGAAGGAACACCCGGACTACAAGTACCGGCCGCGGAGGAAGACCAAGACGCTGCTGAAGAAGGACAAGTACTCTCTGGCCGGCGGGCTCCTCGGCTCACCTGCGGGTGTCGGGATGGGCGGCGGGCAGCGGCTGGAGAGCCCTGGTGGGGGGCACGCGGGGGCAAATGCGGGCTACGCCACGCACGTGAACGGCTGGGCAAACGGCACATACTCGGGCCAGGTGGCGGCTGCAGCGGCGGCGGCTCACGCGATGATGCAGGAGGCGCAGCTGGCGTACACGCAACACCCAGGCACCGCAGCTCACCCGCACCACCCGCACCCGCATCACCACCCGCATCACCACCCGCACAACCCGCAGCCCGTGCACAGGTATGACATGAGCGCCTTATCTTACAGCCCCATCTCAAACTCTCAGAGCTACATGAGCGCTTCTCCGCCGGGCTACGGCGGGATCACCGGCTACACTCACCAGCACCAAAGCTCCGGTGTCTCCCCAGTGTCCGGGGCGATCGGAGGGACTTTGGGGTCCCTTGTGAAATCTGAGCCTAGCGTGAGCCCCCCGGTTTCCACCGCACGCGCACCACCGCCGTGCCCTACGGGGGACCTGCGGGACATGATCAGCATGTATCTGCCGACCGGAGAGGCGGCGGGGGAGTCCCCCGTTCATAGCAGACTGCACGTGCTCCACCCGCAGCACTACCAGAGCAGCGGCTCCACTCCGGTAAACGGGACGGTTCCCCTGACTCATATTTAAATCTCTAAATGTACTATAAGCACTACAAACCACAACCAAATATTTAAAAACTTAGATGTGGGCGCAGGCTGCTGATGAATTGTAAATTATAGGCGGTTATAGCCATAAAAATGCAATCACTTTGAACAAACTTTTTTATTGTTATTTTTATTTTCTCTCAGTGATGGATTTATGTCTGTCCGAGCTAAAGGAAAGCGCATCCGATTTACTTTTGCTCTCTGGAACAGAGCATGCCAAGTTTTGACACGATTTAAATTATAATCCGTGAAGGCTGGTGCATTTTGAAGGTTATTTTTTTCCGACTTTTTCTGTGGAATTAAAAGGCACCAGCGGTGTGTTTGAGGGATCCTGAAAACCTGTTTAAAGAGGGAACCGTATAATAAATGGAGGGCGGTGTGGAAGATGTGTTTTAAAAAAAAAAAAAGTTTCTAGGCTGCAATTTAAATTGATTTCCAGTTTTAATGCTTGTAAACATGTGAGTCAGTCGGTGTAATTTGAATTTGTTTTTGTTGTTGTAAAATCTTGTAAATTGTGAATAAATAGGCCTACTGAAAACGCTTTAATGCAAGTGTACATAATTTACAATATACTAAGCTTCTTTTTCGGGTTCAAACAATTTTTGCGCTGAGTTTAACACATTAAAAGTGTGAGGTTTGTTGGTTTGTTTTATATTTGCAGGTGGTTTAAAAGGCTCATGGAAACTGTACTTCCGATAGTTGTTTACATTTAATACATTTCTAAAATATATTTAAAAATGCTGACAAGCTTATTGCATCACGCGGGTTTAATGAAATCGTAGCAAAAAATCTGGTCAAATTGTAAATGACAAATAATAATAATAACAGTAATAATAATAAGAACATTACAGGCAGATATGTTTTCTAGGTGATGCCCTTTTTATTTATCGGTCAGGCTCTTAATTAATTATTTCTCCTATAAAAATAGCCTAACTGAAACATTATATTTATCTTTTTTCCCCTAATGGATAGAAATGTTAAACCTTCTAATTACCCTCTTTTTAGTTTACATAAATCTTAATAATAGGCATTTCATCAACATAAATTCACGTTGGACATCAGAATGGGTGATGTGTAAGAATATGGTCTTTTAATTGGGAAAAGTATATGAAACAGACTACATTTTTTCCTGTAATTATTTTTTGTTTTTTGATATTTATATTTAAGTTTTCTGTCCACAATATCCATGATATCTGTAATTGTAGAATTATGTTTATCAGATATAAGATTAATACATTCAGTTTATCTGACAGCCTGTCACTTACAGCTTGCACTAACACTTGTTGGCTGAGGATTTTCTCCACAGAGAGAGGAAGCTAGAAAATATATGCCTAATAATGTCCGATTTTTTGCATAAAATGGGGCCACATTTTAAATCTACACTCTCATGGTTATTATTCATTAATGCCACATGCAACAAAGAAGAAGGAAACAAGAAACAAAACTGATAACAGGGATAAATTCCATTTTCATGAATTATGTTTTGTTATATATTGAATTCCTGTTTCTCTCTCTGTTTCTTGCATTCTTGCAAATGTGAAAATGTATTGAAGATTTTTCTTTCAAAAGCTAAATAGCCTTTTCTATGAGCCAGCTGCAAATATGGAATCATCTACGTGATAAGAAGGCTTCTGTGTTGTCTTATCACAGTTAACTTATTATTTTTGCAGAAATTCTAGCACAATTATTCATCAACTTGATTATGCATCATCTGAAATTTACTTCAGATCCACTTCCACATGTTGATGTTATGGGTCTGTCTGTATATTAGTGCACTCACAGGCCAGTAAGTTTCTTTTTTATTTACCTGCCTCAGGGTCATGACCTCAGTGATTTAGATCTCAAGCAAAAGTAAATCCGACAACAACAGTATCCGCCGGTCAATGGCCTCGACTGGGCCCACTTCAACTGTGCCTCCACCTCACGGGTCCTCCAACCCTGCCCCGTTCCTCTCCCTCAGCATCAAACGCCTGCACCTATGTGTGTGCAAGTCTCCTGGTTGTTAAATTATTTCCTTCTTTAAATTTGATGGCTGAATCACTGGAGGCCCTGGGGTAGGATGGGGCAAGGAGGGAGGAATGAATGAGAGGAGGAGGAGGAGGGAGAAGGCGAGGAGAGGAGGTTTTTGTGTTGGAGGAGAATGGGGATTAGTCCTGGTGTAAGCTGGGGCAGCCCGGGGGTCACCCCTAACAAAAAGCCCGGCAAACAACACCCCTGGTTTTATCAGACTAATTCCCACTCGGGTCTGGACTTAAAAACAAGAGGGCAACGTGGATGCAAATCAAATATAATAAAGCTGTTTCCATGGATGTCAGCTGTTTAAACTGAAGGTATTTATTAGCCCTGAATGATCCCTGTGGGATTTATTATAGTTAAATTCAGATTGCTTTTATTTTTGGGGATTGTTTTTGCTCTTAAAAATTGGATTGATACTCCCTTAATACATAAAAATATAACATATACATTTAAATTAAAGCCAACAAACGTGTACAGTTCTGAGGATGGGGTCATTTTAAAGAAACAATGCATAAATATGTTTTTGTAATTTGTGGAGGTTGTTTAAAAAAGACACATTTCACCACCTTTTTAACTGCATTTTACTACTGCATGACTGATAATTAATAAATGTTAATTATTGTTTTGTCACTGTTTTTTCCACACATTAATATATATATCTCCTGAGCTAACAGGACAGGGATCATTTAAAGAGCAACTTCAGTGGCAGTCAGTATCCATGGCTGCTTATTAATCCCTACATGAATTCCACATTTACAGTGATCGATACTTGATTAATTGATGTGAAGGAAATGTACGGCAAGATTGAAAGGCTGTCAAAGATTTGTTGTGCAGACTTCAAGACACATAAACTGACACTAAAGAGTGTCAGGCGATATTTGTATCGCTGAAAATACAATTAAAACGGGTGCCAGTCATCTACGTTACAAAAAGCTAAGAAACCTACAAGTAAAACACAAAAGTGTCTGTGTGTCGAAGAGAACGCATCACCTCTCTTCATTTTTAAGGTTTTTGGAGCATCTATATACTTAAGTTTATTGAGGGATCAAAAGGAATTTAAAAGATGAAGACATTTTTAAAGAGTGAGCAAAGAAAAAAGTGAATATGCGAGGGAGAGAAAAAAGGCACTCGACTGTTTAGTTGTCACTCATTACAAGTAAAAAGGTGATAAATATTAAATGAATGCCTTTAAACATTGCTCGAGTTGGACTTTTTTAGTCTTCATGATTCAAAACTGGAGGATCAAAAATGGACGGATTTTGCCACAAAAAGCGTTTACTGTACAGCTACTGTGAGGAGCATCAATTCACTAAAGCTCAAGGTATGTCGAGAGATTTCCCTCCAAATACACCAAATATCAAATCCATGAAAAGATATTATAATCTGAGAAGTGTGATGAATCAAATTATCACACCACATGACATCAGGCCTCGCTGCAGCTCAGGTAGGAAGAAACTTATGCAAATGAGGAATATGTGGAGCACTTTAAGGCAAGACTCAGTGTTTGTACTAAGATATTTGGGACTGATCAGTCAGAATTAAAGCTCAGTGGCCCAGGATGCTCCCGTCACTGAGGCTGGGGGTTGGACCCATCCACACATGTGTCTGCAACTTTTCATCCTCTCCTCATGTTGTGCTTGGCACATGCTTGGACACCGCTGCTCTGGCACTTCCCACTCCATAACCCTGTGCACCCCCCTCCCCATCCCGCGTGCTCCCGGTGTCCTAAACGTGGCTAATCGGCATCAGTTTATCACGCCTTCGCATATTTCCCTCCCTCTCCTCCTATAAAAACCCTCACCTCCGACGTTGGACCCGGTTCTGTCATGGGAGATTACGGGGGACCGATTGCACAAGACCGAATGTGGCGCGAGGAGATTAGCCGGGACGCCATAGAAAATAGCAACGGGGCCAACGGATTCCTCGCGAGGGGGCCTTATCGTGCAATTACACGTTGACACGTTTTAACCATTTTTCAGCCTCTTAATCCGAGGGCCCCCTCCTCCCCTTCCCTCCCCGTTCTCTCTCCAAAAGCAGACCTATTGGTGCTGAGGGAGCCTCGCTGCTCTGTCTGACTCACTCCATCACTCTGCTGCTGTCTGAAAAGTCTTTTCTCTCTTTATCAGCCACTGTTTATATTTCAAAACATTTAAAAAGGGAAAACAAACCAGAGAGTTGTTCACAGTTTGTGTCTGTCTATCTCTAGCTCAAAAACTTTAAAAGCTGAATTAGGGAGAAAAAAAAAAGAAGTTTACTCAGGCTTAGAGTTACAAAGTCACTGAAGAACACTGATGACTAAATGAATAAAAGGTAATTACACAGATCAAATTAAACAAGACTAAAAACAGAATTAAGTGCAAGACAAAATCTAAACATGGGAAAAAGAAACTTTATATACACTGGCATCGACTGTCTTTGCAGCTTTCACCAGACCCCAACATAACTAAGTCCAAATTTTACCACTTGTTATTTAATATCATCAAAAGTGCAAAGTGCAAAATTTAATCTTAGAATATGCATATAGGACGACTCTCAGCTCTGCTTGCCACCGTGTTATTTGTACAGAAATAACACTTTATACATTTTGTTATTTAACTTCTTTGTTTTCCTTAAAAGATTTAGCTTTTTGCTGTGCGCTAACAAGCGTGCTCGGGCCAAGGTAAAATATATTGTCAGTCTCAAGGGTGTAGGCTGCGTTTCAACACTGGGGGCAGGGCACATATAAAATTGGGGCTTGGAGGTCCACCACAGGAAATTTTAAGCATCAATTTTTGCCTTTTTTTGCATCGATTTATGGTGGAAATGTATTTAATTTAGTCAAAATAATAGCCCTCTGCTCATGTCATGTTTTTATTGGAGGGGAGACATTACATGTTCTAAATACTTTAGGGAACATGTGCCCTGGGTCCCCCCAAAAGCCACGAATATTATGGGGTCAGATCAGTCTCATAATGAATGAACTCACGCAGGGTTTTTCACGAATGCACATGCTCTGGTTCACAGTTGTATTTCGGACTCACTAATGCACACGATCTGTTTCGCAATGCACACGCTCTGGTTCACAAATATAATGTTTATGCAAACTTGTAATATAAATTCGGAAATGCACACGATCTGTTTCGCAAATGCACACGCTCTGGTTCACAAATATAATTTTAATGCAAACTTGTAATATAAATTCACAGATCATGCGAATCGCTGAATGTGCATTTACAAACTGCTTCTCATTTGTGAACCTCTCTATATTTGTGAAAGAAATCTGTGTGGTGAATTTTGAGACTCCCCTGACGTTGCAGGTCAACGAACATCACCATTGGCTGATAAATCTGTCAATCAAATTTATGATTCTGATTGACAGATTCATCAGTTAATCAGGTGTGTTCACTTTCAGCCAATCGTATGGCTCCTTACATTTTCTCCACACTTTTAAACCAATCGCAGAGCTACTGAGCTACTGTTTGCAGTGTTCAATCAAGGCACGCTAGACTGAAACGGTGGAAGAGACATGGATCAATCTCAACCTGTAAGTAACACATTTATCTTATTATCCCCTCGTTGTAAATCATGCGATGTTATTGAATTATGAGTTGAAGCGTTCTGCTTAGCCAAGTAACATGTTTGAATGAACATAAACTATGAATACACCCTATGTAAGGAGCCATACGATTGGCTGAAAGCAAACACACCTGATTAACTGATGAATCTCTCAACCAGAATCATAAATTTGATTGACAGATTTATCAGCCAATGGTGACGTTCTGCGACATCAGGGGAGTCTCAAAATTCACCACACAGATTTCTCTCACAAATGTAGAGAGGTTCACAAATGAGAAGCAGTTTGTAAATGCACATTCAGCGATTCGCATGATCTGTGAATTTATATTACAAGTGTGCCTCAAAATAATATTTGTGAAGCAGAGCGTGTGCATTTCCGAATTTATATTACAAGTTTGCATAAAAATTTTATTTGTGAACCAGAGCGTGTGCATTTGCGAAACAGATCGTGTGCATTAGTGAGTCCGAAATACAACTGCGAACCAGAGCATGTGTATTCGTGAGAAACCCTGCGTGAGTTCATTCATTATGAGACTGATCTGACCCCATAGAATATGGTCAATCTCTCCTTATACAGCACAGAGGATAAAGAAAATTGCTTTTTTTCCAGTGCAATGATGTACACAATTAAAACAAGCATATGAAATGGCTACAAAAAAACAGGAAGACGATGATACAATTCCTAGGGTAAGTGCAATGACTGTTGATTTAGTGCAGTCTTACATATAAGATGTGTATCACTTCATTAAAGATCACTGAAAGACAGATGAAGCACATTACTTTTAACTGCCCAAAGAAATGATAAAGCAGTATTTATCATAATGATGTCGTGGTTTCTCACCATACATTACTGATGAACTTCAACTGACATCCTGCAGTGGGTTTTGCAGTACCTCTTATAGCAGTCTACAAGTCAAAGATGACACAGTTCTGTATTAGTTGCAGACGATGTAAAAACTTTTCCTACATTAATCTCAGTGTAGACTTTACACTGCAGCCACTGACTTGAGGTTTTTTAACATCAGGCATCAAACGGACTGCATGGTGTGTTGTTCCACCATGCTGCTCAATTCAATTAGGGCCTTTCATGACAATCAATTAGGGAGTACCCCCTGGATCTCCCCAGGGGCCTATAATCATCACACACCGTCTGCTCAGACAGGCACTGGGGAGCCCCGCCCACCAGTGGCAAGGACGCCTCAGTGCTACGTAACAGGGCCACTGGGAGCCCTGAGCAGACAGTTTGTGTTTTAATTCAAGGCATTTTACTTCAGATTATCACCCTGTTTTCTTCACTGGCTGTGTGTTGAATGTAGATTTTCCCCCTTTAAATTTTGCTCGTCTGCACCAATTTTCCTGCGTGTAAGGGGTTTTACCGGGACTGCCTCTTTTTTATGCTTTGGGTTTGTGATAATTGGTAATCACATCCAGGGGTTACAGCTTTGTCGTCTGAAGTGTTGCTGACTGAAACTGCACTGATCGGCAGAGTATTTACTGGGAGATTGAGGTAACTAATCATCACTTTACTGGAGATTTTATACAAAAATACACTCAGTATGGGCAGCAGTGATGGACAATAAATACACTTACTTAAGTACTGTGCTTATGTACATAATGAGGTACTTGTACTTTACTTGAGTGTGTTATTTGCTGCTACTTTCTACTTTTTACTTATGTATTTGACGGCTTTAGTAACTTTGTGGATAAAGATTTCACATACAAAACTGACAATCAGCTTCTAAAATGTGACAGACTGTTAAAGCTTGAACTAACATATACAATTCGCTTCACCTCCACCAGCCGCAACATTAGACAGGATCTCCATCAGTTTGACATATTACAGGTCAGTTCACCAGTGATGGAGAACACTCAGTAGGGGTGTAACAATAAACATGTTCATACAGAACCATTCAGTACGAGGCTTTCAGTTCAGTTTGGTACGAATTACAAATGGGCTTGCAAACTATAAATTTATATTGAAAAGATGCTGGTTGCATTATGGGAAATGCAGGATCAAAATTCATCCATACTCTGAACTACAAGCCAGGATATGTCAGCCTCTGCTGTGCCATTTTGAACATTCTTCAAGTACTAGCAGACTTTTTTTAATACATTTGTATGTTTATCACTACATGTCGTCACTGATTAAAACAGTGTTGTTTATACACATAGGGAATTATTTTTCCTCGGCCCCTCCACACAGAGCTCAAAGGTCATTGTCAGCTAGAGCAGTGGTTCCCAATCTGGGGTCAGGACCCCTGCATGTGGTCATTAGATCAGTCTGAGGCATCATGAATGGGACAGAAAAGAAGAAAGATAATGTTCTGGCACATTTCCTTCATCTTTGCTGCTTTCTTGATAATTACTGGATACTTTATAGTTATTCAGATAAAACAATGTAAGAAAATAACTTTTTGGGTAAACTTCACCCCACTCAAGGACAAATTCAAGCTGTGCCAAAAACATCATAAACCCCCAAGGAGTGGTGGAGATTTTACCTCAAGGCTGTTTCATAGGGCTGCATGCTTTCAGGTGTGTGAACACCTTCTGATTGACTGCAGGATAGATTTGAATTTTTGGAGCATCAAATCCTAGCCAAGGAAAATCCACCTTCAAATAACAGCCCTGACTTCAGAAATTTCTTTTCAACTACGATGAACAAATGCTCACTATCTTTGCTATTCAAATGTTGAAGAACTAGACAGCTTTATAAATAAAGTGTCTCATAATCATGATTGAAGCAGGATCACTTCGCTGACCCCCAGCGTACTTACTTATTATAGTTTCTGCAAACCATGAATACATTACATTAGCACATTTAGTACATACATACTAAAATGATGTAATATATAGTATGGGCTGACCTTTGTCATTGGGATGTGGAGGGGATGATAAAATGTGTGTTACCTGGGCAAGACGCCCCCCAAGCTGCAAACCGCTGCAGATTACTGTTCCCAAAAAAAACAAACGGTTGTTTTCTGGTGACATTTCACGACATTTCGCATTCACATTTCATTTTTAAGCGAAAAGGTCTTTTCCTAACCATAACCAAGCCTAAACCTACGACCAAAACCTTGTGACCCATGCAGTGTCCGAAATAACCAGCCAAGGGGACTGGTAAAATGAAGAAATCCACCTGCCAAGCACATTTCCGACCAGCCAAGATAACAGTTGCAGACCGACAGCAACGGATAGTTTAGTTTATATCGAAAAGGTATATTATTTTTTGGCCAAATTGTACGCACATAGATATGACTGTAGTATTTAACTATTTTAAAACGCTGCTGTAGAACAACTTCACACAGAGGAACCAGGGGACCTCTGAGACAAACCTGAATTATCCTTCAACTACCCATCATTAGTGCTGACTGTTGAGATGTTTTGGTAAGTGGAGTCACTTCAA
Organism: Epinephelus moara; assembly: GCF_006386435.1. NCBI lineage: Eukaryota > Metazoa > Chordata > Actinopteri > Perciformes > Serranidae > Epinephelus > Epinephelus moara. Next base: position 6,988,816 of record NC_065520.1, read on the forward strand.
AAGTTTCCACTGGAAAATCAATTACAAGACTTGATTCTCTTAGCTCTCCTACTCTACCGCATATATTTTTATAACTTAAATTGGAAAACATACAGTAAACGTAGTTCTTAGAGCTGTCCAGGTGCTGAAATAAACAAGTTGCAATAAGCCACAGGATAATAATTCTACTACTTCATGTCATCTAATGGACCTCACAGAGTACTAAACATGACTTCATTTAAACCACTTCAATAATTATAATTTTCCTTCACACTGACCCTCATTTACAAAATGTTCAATATTTTTCAGGAATAAGGAAGTCCTTGACTTAATGATAAATCCAGCACAATAGAGCGCTTCAATATTCCCTGCTGGTCTAAATGCACTGACAGGAAGAACACTATGGTGAAAATGTGTTAAATTTACATGTATATAATTTCAACATCATAAATGTATTCTTCCAAAGAAAATAGCAATGTTTATGTTTCAAGTCATACATGCAGCAGCTGTATCCTACCAGCAAGAAAAGTGAACATTGGACAATAGAAAGCAGGAAAAGCTTCAGTGTTTCTACTTTTAAACAAATTATAAATGCAAGAGCAAAAGTGAGGTCTCCTCAAGCCAATTACCTTGAACACCACGGTACTTTTCCTGGAGAGTTAAGGCAGTTTGGAGCAGAAAGAAAGAAAAGAGGGGGAGAGAAAAGAGGTAGGAATGGAGGAGAACAGGAAACACTAACATGATTACAACTGTAGCTCAGGCTCAGGTAATCACTGGAGTTAAAAGGTCTCCTGCCAGCCCAGAGGCCAATGAACCGCTCCCTCCCTTTCACCTCTGCAGAGGGGAACTCTGTCATTTGCAGATTGCAGGTGAGATCTGGTTCACGTCTCTCCAACCTCCCACCAGTCTGGCCGCCAAAAACACTGGTCAATTAGTGCCAATCATCAGCAATGGTGCCATAATTATTTAGTGGTGTTTGACATGGGGAGACCTGTGTGTGTGTGTGTGTGTGTGTTTGTATTTCACAGATTCAGGTTTTTAACAGCCCATGCAGATGTATTCTAAGTTGAAACTCCAAAAGGCTACAATTCAGTTGTTTTAAATTATACTTTAAATCTAAAAGACTGAAAGTTGTATTGTGTTGAGGGGTCTATATTCTTTCAATCTGTAAATCCATCGGTAAAAAAAAACAAAAAAACAACAACTTTTTTTTCCCTTCCTTTACCTCTGGAGGCACAGCCCGGAGTTTTTCGACTAACGGAAGTGCAGGGGCCTCGGCGATCGCTCAACCCCTTCACTTCCAGCGGTGCCCCCAGGGAATCGCCGTGTTGTTTACAAATACTTCGGGTAGAAAACCAGCAGAGTTTAGCTATATATCATTTTTCAGGTCACTATATCACCGTGTAGACTAATCTGATGTTTGTTAAGTCTATAAACACAATGATTGAACAAACGTTACTATTTCTGTGTGCACGTTTTGTAAATAACATGGTTATCGTAGATTAGCTGGGCTAACCGTTAGCTGTTAACGTTAGCCGTTAGCGGTGTCTGTAATAACCATAGACTGTATAAAATTAAGGTATTAACTCAATAAAAGGTCCGTGAAAAAATTTTTTTTTCTAGCGGATATTTTAGTTACAACGTGATTGAGCTAGCAAAGCAGTGTTGTGTTGCTATGTGTGGTATTTATTCAGTTATGGGAAATCACGATGTCTAGAAAGCATCAGTGGCTGCAGCTGACAGGGACAGTTAGCAAAGCTAACATCAGGATGTCATCTGTTCAAAGCCTCCCATTGTCGGATACGACATGAAACTACTCCAGTTAGCTCAATCATGTTGTAACCAAGACATCCACTGGAAAAAAATTTTTTTTTCACGTTGACGAGACGGTGTTTTGGGTGGAGCGGTCGCTATTAACGCGGAGCTTGCTGTTTCTGTAGGTACACATTTCCTGGGGACACCTGCACGTCTTGGCCACGCCCCCTCCATTGTGATTGGCTAAAGCGCAGCATATTCAAACTCAAACCCCCCCCCCCCTTCTTGGAAGAAGAGGTCCTTCTTCCAGGACGGAAAATGGTAGAACATGGTCAGAAGGAACGTAAGGTATACATGATCTGTGTGTGCTGAGTGAATGAATAGCTTGACTTCTGTACCAACTCATTAAAACTCACTACAACCAAGGTCTGCAGAAGACCATCTCTGAACCAACAACACATCGAACCTTGAAGCAGATGGGCTACAGCAGCAGCAGACCACACCAGGTGCCACCCCTGTCAGCTAACAACAGGAAACTGAGGCTACAATTCGCACGGGCTCACCAAAACTGGACAATAGAAGTTTGGAAAAACGTTGCCTGGTCTGATGAGTCTGGATTTCTGCTGTGACATTCAGATGGTAGGGTCAGAATGTGGTGTAAACAACATGAAAGCATGGATCCACGTCCCCCACCCCACCCCCCACTGGCTCTAATGGCAGTGCAGCAGCAGCAGCAGCAGCAACAACCAATTAGAGCCGCATTGTCTAATTCTTGCCTTAAATGACTTCAGAAACATGTTTTAGTGTACTGTTGGCTGTAAACTAAAATAAAAAAAAATAAAAAAACAAGCCCCGTCCACCAGCCAGAACAACATTCTCATTTTACAGCTAAACAGTACACTAAAATATATTTCTCAAAACATCTATAGGGCTGGGCGGTATGACTAAAATTTTCATATCACGTTTTTTTCACGATATTTGACGGTATTTTGCTCGGGTTCGTCCCACTTGACATGCTGCTGTGTTGTGCTATGGCCTATTCAAGTGCTGGAATTTGTTATTTACATAACAACGTCTGAACACAGGCTCTCGTCCGTTAGAGACTCCTCAGCTCTGATTGGTTGTTTTCATTCACATGCGTAAGGCCATTAGAAGCAAATCAAGGGGGCAGAGGAATATGACTGCTTTCACAGATCTTCTGTCACATGTACTAGTGTGTGAATACAGTGACAGTTTCAACAAATATGACAAAAAGTTATATTTTAAAAGTCACCAACTTTAGGTTTAACCTACTCAACAGTATGTAGAAGTCACCAACCTTAAAATGCTACTTAAATATTAATGCATAGAGTTTAATAATCCTTTAATGTCTGGGAACACAGTGGCTTTGCTACAGCACATTCAGACAGGCTTTCACTAGCTGTTTGTCCAGATAATCTAAACCATGTAATTTGAAGGTAAGACTGAGAGTGCATCAAAAAGTCAACCAAGGAGAAGACTGAACGCAGGTGAGGTTCACGACCATACTAACTCCCGCTTTTCAATTGGAACATATAGCTTTAAGTGTTTACATAGGAGAGCTTTCATGCATGCGTGTGTTTGTGTGTGTGTGTGTGTGTGTGTGTGTGTGTGTGTGTGTGTGTGTGTGTGTGTTTGTTTGTGTGTGCATGCTTGTGTGCGTTTGGGTAAAACAATATGCTAATCTCTGGCGTGGAGTAGAGGGATTTGCTGTTTAAAGGAGAGAGAGAGGAGTATGCTTGTTAGCGATAGCCTGGCTGAAGATTCCTACACACACCCACCTCCCTGATCCACTTCCACGGGCCTTCTAGTGTGTGTGTGTGTGTGTGTGTGTGTGTGTGTGTGTGTGTGTGTGTGTGTGTGTGTCTGATCTGTCGGAATATATGGTTTCACCTATACATTTCCTGTTTCTCAGTCTTTTGCGAATGTTGCATATTGAATATTGATATCTGTATGTGTGTGTGTGTGTGTGTGTGTGTGTGTGTGTGTGTACACAGGAGGATGATCTGTGTTGGCAGCCAGTAGTTGTGGACTCAGATTAAACATGGAGAGGGATTCAGTCTGAGGGTATTTACAGATTCTCATTATAGACTCAGAATATGAGCACACACACACACACACACACACACACACACACACACACTCTCTCTCTCTCTCTCTCTCTCTCTCTCCCTCTCTCTCTCTCTCTCTCTCTAATCTTATCACCTATATAGCTTAATCTGTTTACTGTGATTAGCCCAAATTTGAATGTAACATATTTTACTTTTTCAACCAGGTCTCTCTGCTGGAACTTCAATGTACACAACAATAAATTCAGATGGTAAAAACACAATCATAAAGGTAATAAGTGGGTTTTGTGCAGTGCATGTTGGGATATAGTCCTTTGCCCTATGGTGCTGAACAAGAAAAGTGTTTAAAGACAATGAATACATGACTTGTCATTCTTGTATAATGTGTAAACCTTATCTGACCTCTGGCCTCAACTCACTCATGTATTTCAGAAACTTGTAACCTTCATTTTTATAATCAAATCAAAATGATTTTTAATAATAAGTTCAATTCAATTAGAAAAGCTAAATGACTCACTTAAATGCATAATTTTTCTTTCAATCACAGTTAATTTCTTTTCTTCTCTCACCTCACTCTTAAACTAAAATTATACTTTTGATGTCCACATAGCTGCGAGGGTCTGAGTGACGTATCTACCCATGGCTGTGAGGTACATGTGAACACAATATACCTATGCAGACATGCAATGCAGTGGAAAGAGAACTGCATGTATGTTGACTGGCCGCAGCTCTTTTTGAGTATGGTCAGCAGCAAACTCTAAACAAATGGTAACAACAGTGTCGGAAAATTTTAAGGAGAATCTCTACCCCTCAGTAACAATAAAGTAACTTGCTTCCACCCTGCTCCCACCCTCTGGACGTCACTCCCTAAAGACATCAGAGACTCCTCCTCACTCTCCACCTTCAAGAAAACCCTCAAAACACACCTTTTCAAAACTGCCTACAACCTCTAATTTCAGTGTACTTCGCCCTTTCAGCATTATTTCCCTCTCTACCACTTAGCATTCGCTTCATCATCATTATATTAGTTATAAATCCTACATGGCCACAAATAGAAACATTACCTCATCACTATGAAACAGCTGTGTTTAAAAAAGAAAAAACGTATTACAAATAAATTGCATCTTTCTTTCACTCGCCTCCAAAACAAATGTGTGCACTAGCCAGATCAAAATCTTTACAACACGAGGCACCCATGCTCATGGGAAATGCAGTATTACACTACCGCTTTTGACCACACTATCGCAAAAATCAACACAGAAGTTCCTTAGAGTAAGATAAAATTCCATCCATTTTCATCTGCTTTTCCAGGGCAGGGTCATGGGGGCAGCAGGCTGAGCAAAGCACTTCAGACGTCCCTCTCCCCAGCAACACCTTCCAGCTCCTCCTGGGGAATCCCAAGATATTCCCAAGCCAAATGATTTATATAATTCCTCCAGCATTTTCTGGGTCTGCCCCGGGGCCTCCTACCAGTTGGTCATGCCTGGAATACCTCTAATGGGAGGTCGACCAGGTGGCATCTTAATCAGATGCCCAAACCACCCCAACTGGCCCCTTTTGACGTGAAGGAGCAGAGGCTCTATTCAGAACTCCCTCCGGATGTCCGAGCTCCTCATCTTATCTCTAAGACTGAGCCCAACCACCCTACAAAGGAAACTCATTTCAGCTACTTTTATCCTTGATCTCATTCTTTTGGTCACCACCCAAAGCTCATGAGTGTAGGTGAGGGTCAAACTATGTTTAATTATGTGTTATAAAGCACTACTATTTAAATCCCAGTGTAAATTAAATAAGGAAAACCCTGCTGAGCCGCAGAGCAGAAGCAGCAGATGAAACCCAGCTTGCAGGCTCCACACTCATGTCAAACATCCTCAGGGGGAAACTTTACACAATGCAGCTGCTGTTTAGACACAAACTTTTTCTTGTTTTTTTAAAGTAGACAACTTGGTTGGTGGAGTGGAGAAGGGGAAGGAGGGAGCGATGGCGAGGGATGTGGAAGGATGAGAAAAAACTGAGGGAGGGGAGAGCGGTGCTGAAACACAACGGGAGCATCCATCCTTTAACCGGTGGGGAGTTATCGCCCGACGACAGAGCCTTTCCAAACGCTTTAAAAAGCACATTTGAAGATGTATTAGTGCATCCCTGAATCCACTTGCTGCCAATAGGGGGCTGTTCGCTGGGCTTTGTGCATGTCTCTGTGTATGTATGTGTGTGTGTGTGTGTGTGTGTGTGTATGTATGATTTTTTTTTTTTTGTAGCTCCCTCCAAATTCCCTTAGCGAGCGTTGCTAAGGTGCTTTAGGGATGGGATTAGCTGGAGGCTCATCACACATTCCATAACAGAAAGAAAAAGTATGAGGAGAAAGAGAGAGATAGAGAGGAAGAATTAAAGGAAGAACGCAAGAAAGAGGAAAGGAGGGAGGAAAGAGTGATGAAAAAGAAATGATGGAAAGGCTGGGAAAAAGAAAGCAAGCAATCAATGAGGGAAGGAGGCAAGAAAGGGAAGGAGGGAGTGATGAAAAAGAAGGAATGCTGGGAGAATGAAAAGAAAGGAAGGAGTCAAGAAAGATGAAAAAAGGGAGGAAGCTGTGATGATAAAGAAATGAAAGAAAGACGGATGGCAGGAACGAAGAGAGAGAAAGGAAGGAAGCAAGGAAGAGGAAATGAGGAAATAGTGATAAAAAATTAAAGAAAGTACAGAAGAAAGGAAAGATAGGAAGGAAGGAAGAAAGGGGGAAGAAAGGAAAAAACAAAAACAGTGATCGGGAAATAAAGAGGAAAAAAGTGACAAAGGGTAAAATGGCACAAAAAAAGTAAAGACAAGAGCAATAATAAACAGTGTGGTAGAGAGAGGAGGGGGAGACGTGGGGATGAAAAAGAGGGGAGGAAAAAGAAGGAGGGAACGGTGGAGGAAAGAGTAGGAAGAAAGAGGAGGGGAGCAAAGGAGTGAGCTTGCTGACTGTTGCATCAGCCTGTTAACCGAGGGCAATATGATGAGAATAAGCTGCATAATGAAGCGTGGAGGCAGCTGTAGAAATGTGTCCAGGAAGCCACCTTGTCTCCTCTGCTGTGATGTTTGAAAATCCATCAGAGCAGCAGTCTGGCAGGTTTTGGCATCCTGGTTCACACGACACTGGAGATTAAAGACACGCGGGCAGATGAAACCGCTAATCTTCAAGATCCTGGTTTATTTTTGGTGTGATGTTTCTGTGCTGCACTTCGAGAGATCACCTGTCAATCAAATGGTGTGGGCGGTGCTGAGATGTCTTTGTTGGGTTTGTGGAGATCTTTGCCGTGCTAGCCATCCGACCAGTTCTCACTCCCAACTCGTCAAATACCAAGGCTTGGTCAGTGTCCCTTGGTGGCACATACTGATGACCTAAGGCATCCTTGAGCATCTGTAATAGGGCTGTAGTCTCCTGGTCGACTAGTTGGTCGCGATGCTCTCGTCCGACCAAATTGTCATTAGTCGAATAATCACCGTGTTACTTTAATATGAAAAAAAGTGCTACATCAATAGCTTTCCTGGATTAATCCATTATTTCCTGCGGGGGGGGGGGGGGGGGGATGTAAAATGCCATAGGCTGGTGCTAATAACGTTAGCATGTTGTATTTGCTTGGAAATCGTGTTTAGTATAAGACAGTTGTCTTGTCGGTGAATGTTGTGAGTTGTACAATGTAAAACGCCATAGACTTGTGCTAATAACGTTAGCATGTTGTATTGGTGGGGGAAATGTGTCCAGATAAAGACAAGTGTTTGTCTGTCAGTTCTGCGATTTAATGTGTGTTTTGAATCAACTATATAAATAAAGTTTGATTTGAACTAAACTTCACAGCACTTAACACAGTCCTCCACCGCCGACTAGTGTTTTTGAGGTGTAACTGCAGAGTGACACAGACACACCACCGCAGAAGTAAAAATAACATGCAGATGTTTTTTTTCCTCACAACTAATCGATTAGTTGCAAATTATGTGCAACTTTAGTCAACCAAGATTTACAGCCCTAGTCTGTATGAGACGCACTGGGCCACATCATTATTTCGCTGTCTCTAGTAGACTATAAAGAGCCTTTATAACCTTAATATAAAGTCCGAGGAGGGAGGGATGATCGATGAGTCAATCAAACAAACACAGAACTTTCACCCAGAAAGCCGCTTGTGTGTGTCCAGTGTAAAACTAAAAATCAACAAGCCTTTTATAGGAACAAAGCGGAGTATGTTGTACGACATGTCACATACACAACACATACGTCATCTTACGTTACATTAGTAAGAATGGTACTTATTTTGTTGGATTGGAAAGAGGGGATGACATGCATCAAAGGGACATAGCCTTAGTACATGGGTTGCCTGCCCTACCAGGTGAGATACTGGGTGCCTCGACTGGTACTCACTTTAAACCAAACCATAACCTTTTTTCTAAACCTAACCACGAACTTTTGTTGCCTAAACCCAAGGAAGTAACCCTAAAAATGAAACAAATCTATGTTGGAAGCTTATTTTGAAACACATCTGTATGTATTTAACATGCAACAACCGAGCACCTCTCCTGCATCACAAACTTCTTTGTAAGGAGGCCAGGGTGAATGGATAAGTCAGCAATATGTGTGACTTTTTTCGCATCAACGGTAAGCACTGGTTTCCTTTAACCATGACCATGATATTTTCATAATCTCATCTATCAATCCATGACCACAACCAAGGACTTTTCCATCACTCCTCTGCAGTCTGCAGTTTGGCAAAGTTGAGAGAGCAGCTGTGAAAAACTTTTTAGCTTGCTGTTGGGTTATCCTGTGTTCTGTGTACAATTACACAGTGAAAAAGAACAAAGTCTGATGCTTTAACTGGAAACGTGACATTCAAATCAAGCTATAGACTGTTTAGGGTAGGGCCTAGTTTGTGTTTAAGACCTTGAAATGCCAAAAATATGTCTACAAAGATCCAAAATTAAGAGCAAAAACACAAAGGAGCAAACAAAACCTGCTTTTTTTGTCTTCTCTAAAATCTATCGATTAGTCTGTTAAACAGTTATGAGCTTCACTTTTAGAGAGCCAGGGAAAAAACAGCTAATGTCCATACTGTACATCCAGTGTGTTTGTAAGTGTGTGCATGTGAAGCAGGGGGATAAGGCTAATACCTGTTGCATAGGTGTGGTCTGTTAGATCTCCTGTTACCTGGCCCTCCATTGCAACCTGAGTCTCCTCTGTTTGGACAAATTGACACAGTGAACCGAGCTGACAGGCAGCCAGATTTCCCTCTCTGTTTATTTCCATCTCTCTCCTTTTCTGTTTATCTATCACTCACTTTCTCTCTATCTGTTGACGCATGGAAATAGAATAGAGACAGAAATATTCTTTTGAAGAAATGACAGCATAATTTGTGATAGAAACATGTTTTTTGTTGTTGTTATAGATATTTGAAATGTTATTTTGGATCAAACATTTGATAGAAATTTAGAGACTGCTTCTCTTTTCTTTTTGATTCAGGAATAAATATTTACAGAACTTTTCATAGCTGTTCTGCCATTTTTCTTTCTCCTTCTCTCTCTCACTATGTCTCTATGTCTTTCTTTCTCCCTCCATCCATCCGTTTAGGGTTTCCATGATCTCATTATGTGTCTATGAAAAGGGACAGGTAATGCAATCTGGCATGGCGTGGCACGACTTTGTGTGTGTGTTGATTACCTGAACAACAGTCAACAGAGTCTCTATTTCACCCACTTATCTCGTCTAGAAATAATCATCTAATCAATCGTGCACACACATACACACACATGCATGCATGTAATGTATATTAGTGTGTGTGTGTGTGTGTGTGTGTGTGTGTGTGTGTGTGTGTGTGTGTGTGTGTGTGTGTAAGCACTTCTCTGCAAACTGTGCGTGCACAGGCTACAAACAATCAAGCAGAAACTTGTCATGGCACAAACTTGTTTAACTACAAACCGTTTTGCATTGACTTACATTGATTCCCTGGACACTTAGCTTAACCTTAAAAGAAATACTTCAACACCCCCCAAATTACGTCTTGTATATCAGCTTCACACATCATGTTACATTCAATGTATGAACAATGCTGGTTTTCTCATTATTATCAATTTAAGAACATAGCAGAAGAGGGGGAGAGACGCTGTGCTGCTGCCAGAGGAGCCGCTGAGTGAGTTCTCTCTGTGCGATAACTTACTAAAAGAGTCTGAGAAGTCTGAGGCTGTTTAAAAAACATTCAGGACACCCAGGCTGAACGACGCCAGTTTATTCCACGTTACTGAAGCTGCTCCTCTTTTTGGAACCACCGCAGAGTCCGTGGTAATTTTTCTTTCAGCCATGCTTGTTGTTGCCGTGATTAACAGGTATGCAAGAATAACAGTTTTCTTCACGAAGTCAACACAGGATGAGTAATTTATATACAGATGGTCATTTGGGGGTGGAGTATTCCTTTAACTATGAACACTAGATGCCTAACCCCAGCTTTCACCCTCAGAGCATAAGGGTGTAAGAATCTATATTTTCTTACTGTGGACAAAGACCAAAGCCAACAATGAACTGATCCTACGAACAAGTATTTTCTGGGCAAGAGTACAGGTTGGTTTAAAATGGAAGAAAAGCAATTTAAACACCATTATCATTCCAAAATTTTAAGTTGTAGCTCATAATTTCAGCTCATAAATTCAGCTCATAATTTATTAAATCATGGAATATTTTGCTGACTTTGATATTGTATTAACTCGTATTTCTCTGGTACATGAACAAAAATAAAAAAATCAACTAACACACAGCTAAGTATATGTCCACAGAAAAAAGAAATTAAATGTAGACAACTGATGTATTAAACCGACATGAAAAACAATTATTAACACCCACGGGCACTAAAGGTAGTCTAGCAACCAAACATTTATTCATTCATTTCTTGCCAACATGAGTCAATCCCCACACACTGTCGTGGTAAATACGTACCATTTATTACCTGTTTAAGCAACATTTGCTAAAAATTACAGGGTCCAGCTAATGTAGGTAAATTGCTAAACCTTTTTAATATATATAAACTGAATGTCCTCATTGTCGAGTCAAGTCTTAGACAAAACTTACTGACATTTAAGATACACACAATAACATTAGGTGTATTCCCTAACCCTAACCAAAAACCAATGCTTAACCCTAAATATTTTAACTGGATACATTGTGGGAACCAGCTTTTCACCTTCTAACAGGAGTGGAGTCTCCATAATATGCCTGTGTGAGCAGATTAATGTCCCCACAACATGATTAATACAGGTACCACACACACACACACACACACACACACACACACACACACATAAATGAAGATGTATTACAGCTGTCTGTTGGCCTTGCGCTGAAAGGCTCATTTGAAAACATCCTTCATCTCCCTCTGCATTATATTCAAAGCACAAAAACAGCAAATGATTCATAGAATTTCATTTTCAGCGACTTAAAGAGGTATGTGTTTGTGTCTCTCCAACATAATGCTCAATTGGCAGGTGCCTCTGATATTAAAAATCACATATTGAACCGCAGTAAACACACGACAGCTAGAGAGCTGAAAAATAGATCAATCATGCTGATGGAAGAGAGGGAAAAAAGCAGTGAAAAGAAAGGCAGGAAGAGGGAGGGAGGCCGATCGACTGTAGTTTTGACCTCTCGGCACTTACAAAGCCCCCCTCCCTCAAAAAAAAAAAAGCCTCAGAGCCCTCCACGGCCAGGGCATTTTACTGTATCAATTGCCCCCCCAATCCTGCGCCCTCTCAGCCACCCACCCCACATGGTTGGACAGCCGATAAGTTGGAGCCGAGGACTAAAAGCTCCCGCAGGGTGTGCGACAATAGGACTCCTACAGCCAAGGAAAAGAGAGTGCCCTCTCTCTTCTCCCTCACTTTCTTCCACACTCACTCACTCTCTCTCCGTTCGCTGTAGGGACACATTATGAAAGTCATTATTCTGGCCCTCCAAGTTGCCACAGAAGCTTCGGGGCTTTGACCTGGCCGTCGTGTGTGTGTTTGTGTGTGTGTGTGCGTGTGTACATGTACATAAGCCCTGCAGGATGCCTTCCAGCCCCACTGAGTGTGAGATGAGGAGAATTAAGAGTAATTTTTCCTCAGAGTCCCGACTTCTTTCCCCACAGAGGAGCAATGTCACACATTTTACATTAGTCCTGGAAACACTTTGATATGCACACACACACACAAGCGCCTGGTATGAGGCAAATACCTCAAAGGAGTTCAAATCAAACAACTAATGCGTTTCAAAATAAAAACAGAAAATGCACTGTGTAAAACTGCAGCAACAAGTGTTACTATAAACATCTAATATTGCTACCCGCTGAGGATTTTTCATGTCTTATATTGAAATAATATGCATTAAAGTCAATAGTTAATCAACATCATACTGATGAGTCATTGGAGGTGGAAGACAGAGACAAAACAGAGGCTGAGAGACACTGAAGCTTCCCTGGAAGCAGCCAAAATACTGATTTATTGATTAAGGATCAGGTTTCTGGGAATGTTTCGTTAAATTTAGTTGCTTTCTTTTCGCTCTGCCTCTGAGTCGCCACTGAAATCCATTGTAACCTCAATGAATCATACTGATTACAGCTGCCAGCTTTTGAGAAGGAGCGAACCTTAAAACATTTGAAGCCATTTTCAAGACATCGTTCTTTAGTTTTCTATTTTTGTCCAGTTTGTTACAGATTAAGCTTTATGTTTAAACCGACTGGGTGCAAGGTAGGGTTGGTACAGGACATATGAGGACGATGTATTCGAGAGCTGTGATTGACAAAGAATAGACACATCCTCAGCACATTGCTGCGGTGGATAAAGCATGTGAGGTTCACCCAGGTCAGGTTATCTTTGTGTTGGTTCGTGCAGACTGCGTCTCTGTGAAAAGCTTTTCTTCCACTGCCAAAATTCCAGTTTCAGTACCAGTATAAAACCCAGTTGCTGCAAATTAACAGGGAGCATTAGCCATCAATCATTTTCTAATACACAGAATTTGACATGGAAATCATGGTGCCATAAGCCGAGGTGAGCAGTTATACAGAAGACCGATTCAGATGTCATGAGGATTGATGTACTAACTCTGTAAAGGACCGGCTTTGACATAATAAATTTAGAGTCAGTACCAATTACAGCCACCTAATCTAAATGTTACAGCCAGGTGAGGTTGGCATATCGCTACCGAACAAACTGCATGGACGAGCAGGGAAACTGTATGTTTGCCAGAGAGGAAGACGTATCCACATGCCGATTTTTACATTTTACATCTCCACAAAATTACATGGTTTGTGGATTATCTTGTGGATTATCCCTGGACTATTTTGTGAAGATGCATTGTTACCTTTGCAATGTAAAACTCAGCAAAACTAGACAGTAACTAGTTCATCATCACTATTTCATCATATCTGATGCATTTAAAATCTGAAGTTTAATTCTGCAATATTTGTCAGAAACGTCCTAATTTTTTGTCCGAGACAAAAATGATCATCATCCCCATTGGATCACTAAATCGTCATCATCACCTCTAATCTTTATTGCTGTATTTGTCATGTTAAATATTGTCATCAGAGGTTTCTTTCTGCCGTTATCAGCTCTGCCATCGTCATGATCACTAGCACCTTTACTGTCATCCTCATCATCATCACTGCTGTTGTCGCCCCCTTCATCATCCTGACCTCTCCGTCACTTTCCTCTTTAGGGCCTTTGATTTTTTTCTGGACCTCTTGTCTCTTTTTTGCCAGTGTCTGGAGAGGGCCTTTAGCTTTTAGGCTGAGCGACTGATGGTTAGAGAGAAAAGGGGATAAAAAAAAAAAAAGACGAGAGAGGACGGAAGAAAGAGGGGAATCAGGATGGAGGCTGTAATAGGAGACACGCAGCAGGAGGGCTGTTTACTGTCACTGAAGGAGGAGAAGAGAGAGGTGGGGGGGTGAGACGGAGGGATATGGACAACGAGAGGGAAAGAGGGAAGATTAGGGGAAGATGAATATCGAGGGGCAACGTTCATGGAAAAGACAGACTGCACAGTGATGGAAAATGTTTCTTTAGGCTCACAGAATCTTTCCATACTGTCACATTCACTGTACAAACAACCTTCACGTAACTTCTATAAATTGGCCGACTTGCCAGTTCTGTATTATCACAAATATTACGAGTTTTTCATAAGCTTTGAGCTAGCACCTCCATGGCATATTATGTACTGTACCTAAGGTGGCCAGACCCCAACAAATCAAATGTGGGACAAAGAATACCTTTGTGTGAGACACACCTGGTGCACAGTCTGTATACAATCACGTTTTTCTGTGCATTTCCAGTATTAACTCTTTAACCAGCAGCTGCATGTTGGATGTTCAGTAAGACACAGGACACAGAGAGGTAAGGACTGTGCACCACAGACAGCACACACCCCACGTGTGGCTTTTGACACACAGAATGATAATCTGACCATTTTATCTCATGTCACTTTTTGTTTCATGTTTCTGATTATGTGGCACTGGTTTGTAACATAGTGGTTAAAAATCTGTCTGCTCTTCCACTCGTAGCTGGACGTAGCTGTGTGTACTATATGGAGACATACACACTCACACACACACACACACACACACACACACACACATACACACACACAAGCGCATACACACTAGCTGAGTATCTTCTTCTTTTGTTTCTTTTGTGGTACGCCACTATGCTTAGTAATGCTGCCTTCACCCAGCAAAGTGTAATTCAACAAAGAAAGGTATGAGCTTAAGCAGAAAACCGTCTGTCCTGCAGTGGTTTGATTTTTTAAAACTACAGCCAATCAAATCGCAGGACATTGTCTAAATATGTGGGACATGGGACAAGACGATGTAGTGCAGTCCGGCATAAAACAGCACCTAACTGTACCTGAGCTTTTAACTGTGTAACTACATGACATAAGGTTAAGACAATGCTAGCTAAGGGTCTGTAACCACATAGCATTTTTTTCACTCAAAGCCAGCGTCTTTTTTCAATCGTTCCCAATGAGGAGAGAGTGTACTGTTGTCATAGAAACAAAACCTACGCGCAGCGCTCCAGAGCGCCCTGTCACTGCTTTTCTGTTGAAGAAAAACATTATGTGGACACACATCCTAAGGCTAAAGCTTGCTAACACTGGAGAAAGACTAGATACTAGGTTGCAAGAGGTCACTTGAATAATTCTAGTAAAAGCTGCTCATTAGGCACATACATCGAAAGATTTCTGCATAGGCTACCAGCATAACGAATGACAATAAATTCCACCTCCAACCTTGAACCTTTGATTCATTCCTTCACCAACTTTTCTTTTACTAATAATTAACCATCCATTTCACACTGTTTATCCCAGGTAGGGGTAGAAAGGTAGCCCTACATCCTCTGCAGTTTTTTTTAACTTGATGGTTTTGTGCGTCAACTTTTGTCCATGTCCTTTCCTATTTTAGCACACCAGCTCTCTGACTCTTTTCAAGCCTTTCCCATCACTGGCTCCTGAGCTGAGACCAGCAAGTTAACACCTGCTGCCTGCCAAGGAGCAGTTCTTTCTGTTCTCCGGCTCTGAACATGAACTGGCACCTGGCTTGTTCAAAAGGGATATCAGAGGACTCTGTGAGGGATCTGTGAAGCGCCATGACCAACCAAAATCCAAAGCATTTAACCCGACTATTCAGTACCTAAGCCTCACTTTAAGACCCACTGCTCTGACATTTACTGTCAAATGTCCATTTCGATGAGATAAACACATGAATTTCACATTGTGAGCAGACATCGCCGGAAGCCATGATGTCGGCATGGCGCCAATGTGTGAGGCATGATAGGAATGGCATAAAGCATTGCTTACTGTAATCACATTTTGAGGTTTTCAGGCTGGCCCAAACTGCAATAAATACCTGTCACCTGCACCTTTTCGCCTAACCAGCCAACTTGTGGCTGCATTTTCTTTTTCACTGTCTCTCACTGTGGAATTAAAGCAATCTGCCCACCACAAACTAACAAAAAAATAACATCAAAATTAAATGTAAATGTTCAATTGATCAAGCACTTAATAGTCAGTTAAGTAAGCAATGATATAAGTTCCAATATAAGAGAATAATGGACAAGGTGGAAGCAAAGAGCCTCACAGTGTGTTTCCTCCACAGAGTCTATTATGAGTCAGCCATGAAACTAGTGAGAAACTGTAGGCTTAAAAAAGCACACATATTGTCTGCATGTTAATTGCTTACTGAATATTTGTCCATGAAGTGACAAATCAAATGCTGTGTGTTTTTCTCACAAGACTCCAGAGACACAAACAAAAACAAAACAACACTTAGTACTGATTTGGTGATGAACACATTTGCAGTTCTGTATCTGGAATGAAATAATTTGTGTACCGACGCTCTTAAGAAAATGTCTCTATGCTGCATCTCTCGCACACACACACACACCTCGAGCATGTCTTCCAGACGCTGTTGGGAACATTCACACACTGACACTAATGTATGCTGCTGCTTTGAAGATAGCTGAGCAATAGAGTAGGAGGGAGGAGGGAGAGACAGAAAAAGAAAGGAAATTGGTGAGGGTCTTACTGTGCTTTCTAGCAATCAATAACAAAAAGTCTTCCAAGAGTAAGAGGAGTCGTTACTGACATGTTTAGCTGTAGCTTCTCAGTTAAAATAACGTCCACTGTGTACATGCTGAAAATCTAAAATTCAACATGCAACGGTGTTTACTGTGTAAAATTTGTCGACTTGATCTTTACTGTGGCCACGTCTGTCTAAACAATGAAGGATTCTTTCAAAAATCAGGTACGCACATATGGGGACAATATCTTAACGTTGCATTAGTCTGGCACACAGATGGTCTATAATCAATTAAATCATGCAAAAATATAGCTTTGGGCATTGGTGCAGGACAGTGGGTGCTGCAGCATCCCCTTTTGACAAAGTGTGAAACAACACAGTCTGTACATTTTTGGCTATTTTACCATAACTTATGGGCTATCTGAACATCTGTATTAATTTTTTTTACAGTACATGATAGGGTGCCTGTAAGAAAATATATGAAAAAAAGGAATCACTGATGTAAGTATGTCTGAGAGCAGTTTTCCTGTAGCCCCTGTGTGAGCATGTGCACATACATAGTCATGCGGACACATTGGGCCTCATTCACAAACAGTATGTACACAGGAATCTGTGCTGAAACTGTGCATACAAATGTCTAACAGAAATCTGGGATTTATCAATACTTTCTTACCTCAACTTTTTAATACTCTGCAAACAAATTTAGAACAGCCTTGACCATACATACGTACAAACGATAAAGGCCAAACTGTCTTAGAAAATGTTGAGACTAGGGCTGCACGATTCTGGAAACCTATGATTGTGCCTGATACAAGAGACACAATGCAAGGCAAGGCAAGGCAAGTTTATTTGTTGAGCACAATTCGTAGACAAAGTAATTCAAAGTGCTTTACAGAACAAGAAAATGCATTAAAATCACAATACAAAATAAAAACATAAATAATCATTATAAACTCTGGTCAGCAAAGAGGGAACACTCCTGTTTTTAGCTTAAATGCAACAGCTGACAGCCTGACACTGACCGTAAAAACAATAAACTTTAGTCTCTTGTCTTCTCTTACAGCTTTTGAACAATTTTAACAATAATATCAATGTTGAACAACATTTTTCTGAGGTAGGTATTCCAGGCCTGGAATTAAGTCATTTTTAGGGCAAGGCCACTTTGGCCTTTGATAAATACAAATTTATTGGGGTATCACGGCCAAAATGTGGGGCACCAAGGCCAAAACCAATGGCGCAATAACAATATGTGCTAACTACATTGAATGAAGACAAAACAATATATGTGTTGAAAAACAGTACTGAGTTTATTAAAACTGTAAACTGAACATTTGACTTTTCCACAAAATGCTGTGTGATAAATGTTATTAAATTAAAATGTGAACAATTCATAATATTCATTGTTATTGTTATGATAAAATAAAGTCTAAATGGACTAAGGAAGATCAAAATTAAAGGTTTCAACACCATGCATTTGACAGGAGTATTCACCTAACATAGCCTACATATCTTTAATTATATAATTATTTATATGTTTCTATGTATATTTTTACATAAATCCCCAATATTTTATTTGCCTTTAAAAAAAATCCTCTTCCTTCATTTCATTTGACAGTGTTTACTGTATTGTATTATATGTATTAATTCTCTACAGAATCTTGAGCCCTCTTCCTCAGAGAGGATCTTTGCCTCCCAGTTTGTTCCTGGCTGCAGAGCAGAGTGAACCGTCTTTCTTCTCAGAGGATCTTTGTCCCATGAGAGCAGGCAGATTTGGCGATTTGACAGTCACTAGAAGCACATTATGACCCTTTGTAAAAGTTTCTGTGTGATACCTGTGTTGTACATGAGCTAACGTTAGCGGCTAAGGACTGAGAGGCTGTCCGGTGTGTGTGTGTGTGTGTGTGTCTGTCTGAGGAGTGTCAGTACGTTAACTTGTAAGGGGTCCTCCTCACGTTGTTGGCTCTCTCCTGCTCTTGCTGCTTTCCAAACTGCCGGCCGGCTATCGCTCTGCATCACGTGGTATAACGCTGCGTTGTTGGGAGCGCTTCTTTTCATGCAGATGATGTCCTGACTCCCGGCACGGGCGGGGGCGGCAGAATGGCCATCATTGAAAAATTAGATCGCATATGCATATGAATCAAGATCACGATTTTATTACGATAAATCGTGCAGCCCTAGTTGACACACACCATTTTATTTGATGCATAACATATAAAAACCGTAATTATTTCAATGGGTTTCATAGACAATATTTAAAACTGTTAATTTACAAATGCTTCTGTCAAATGTATTAAACAATTATAAAATTGACACCCTTTCATCCTCATCTACAGTATTGCTAATCAAAAAAAAATCAACTATGAAAACATGTTTCCCAGTTTTTATTTTATGGATAGCCAACTAATTACTTGGTAGCCTATTACTGTACGTTCACGGCAGAAGCTTCCAAAGAGGCAAAGTCTGTTGCAGACGCCCAAGAAGCACGACTGTCAATAATATTTGTGGCAGCTTTGGTCGCTCTAGTCGCTCATCGTGCGAATCATTGAACGTTCGATCATGCTTGTCAATTTAAAGGAGACGCAAAGTGGACTACTGGCTTGAAAGCAGCGTAGTTGCTGCTTGCTGTTGTCCAGTGAAAAAGCTCATAGTTGGCCTACAGAAAGTTATGTTTGGTCAATGAAAACAGAAAACATATATCATCCCATTCAAACCAAGCAAGGAAGATTTGCATGCAAAGTCGCAACATTAGCCTGCAATTCTCTCCTCTATTACTAACATTACACACTTTAAAACTCAACAGACCAACCAACTACCTCCACGATGCGGTCCCAAACCTCATTCTTTTATTTTGGTCTCTGTAACCAAACAGCGACACATAATAAAGGACTGAGTGGGCGCGAACACAAGTAATCAACTTCTCGATATCCATTGTCGGAACAAGTGTGCTGTAGGAACTGAAGTTACATGGCTTGTTCTCTGGGACCCGCTTCATCGAAGCACATCAGCAGTCCAATTGGTTGCCACCAAACCGCGTCAGAGCTCATTACCATAAAGTCAAACAAGTTTTAACTCCCCTCCGGAACCGCTCTAGTCGCTTTGGTCACCCAAGACGTGCAGCTGATGGCCAGGCCACCCAAGTCGCCGGGCTCTCATTGAAAATGAATGACTTTCCGCCGCTCTGATGTGAGTTGACTCGTCTAAATAAAGAGCTGAAATCTACTAGATTCAACAGGTACAAGGCCTTTTGTCGATTTTCTTTATGTAATATTGTACATTATTTTTCCAAGAGTGACAAAATACTGCCAACACAAAGTTTACTTAAGTCTATTTAAAGATGTTCTACCCCAAAATACAAGCAAACAAATAAGCCACGACTAAAAAGAACCACTGTGGACACTATTACTGCATTCTATAGAAGCCGACTGGCAGCGTCTGTGAGTGGGAAGCTGGTGAGGGATCATGTTTTTATTGCTGCTCTCCTTTTCTGCAAAACTCTTATCCTTTCTACAGTGCATCCTTCATAGGTCGAAGGTGAGCAAGAATGACGGCAGGGGATTTCTTCAGAACAAACTGAGAGAAAACTGAAAAATACAAGAAAATTAAAGGGAACTGCTTTCAAGAGGTAAAGTTAACATTTGCACATTTTGCACTGACCTCCGAAACTAAGCATGAAAGATTCTGCATTACATTTATATAAACTGCCATCATAAAAAAAAAGACTTGGTCAATGATGATGAACTGCAGGTCACCACTTAAAATGGTTTTTCACACTGGCTTGGAATATCCTTGGAAGCCTCTAGGTTTAAGAAGAATAAAATAAGAACATTTCTTTAAAGGAATGGGCTACTTTGAAAGCTTTCGATGACATATAGCATACAACCTATACAGCCTTTTCAGAAGTCACGGAACTTCATGTTCAAATGACCGTGAGAACCAAGTGCCCCCACACTTACACTGTTAATAAAAAGATCTTCAAGTATGATGTGTTTGGGCTGATGCTTCATTTCTGTCAATGTTATAAGTTAAACTGTAGAGTAGTGGCTTTTATGTTAAAATACCAGGACAGTGAAATATAGCTATTTTATTGTCTGGACTTTGATTTACTGTATGCAGTGTTTTGACAGTACAGTGCACGGTATTACTCTACTATTCAGTCAGTTCATGTTTGAACTCCTAATGTACTACCAGTGTAATTTCATGCACAGAAGTCAGAAAGTTTCACTTCTGTCAGCCTCAAAATTGTTGTGTTAATGCTTTCTGCACAGCTATTTCTGTCACACTTATGATACTCCATACCACCACTGAAAGTTGTCATAACAGGTGTAATCTAAAAGCAAGGAAAGCCTCCACTGTAGGTGTATCAACTAATCATCACAGTCTCCCTCAGTCCAGGGTGACAGCTTCAAACGTCGTCCTTTTGTCGGACCAACCCCAAAACCCAAAGACGATTAATCTACAACACAGAAAAGCCATGAATTCTCACACATTTAAGAAGCAGAGTACATTTGGCTTTTTTGAACAATACTCCCAACAATAAATTATCTTTCTGCCAAGTGACTGAATGCTTAAATGGAAACTTCAGTATTGTTCAACCTGGACCCTATTTGCCAAGTTTTTGTGTCAAGGGTACAAATACAGACAACAATTTGGTCCAGCATTGAGAGAGAGCACTGCAGCCTGCAACTGTGAAACAGGCTGCAGTGTAACCACTCAAAGCAATATCATGATGTCAATGTATGTCCATGAAAAGCTTGTTTTTGCCACTGACAGGCTCAGATTGCTCAGACAAAAACTATGATAAAAATCTTTTGTCAACAACCTTTTTTCCATGACGAAAACAAGATGATGACGAGCTAAATAAAGATCTTGATAATAAAAACCAAGACAAAATCTATGGGCCATTTTCGTTGACGAGACGAGACGTGATGAAAATGTTCGTGGTCAACTATTTGACATTGAAAACCGAGAACTGCAGTGCTTGTAATTATCTTCAAATGCTGCATGAGCAACAGGCTGGTAAACTGCAAATGGTCTGCACCGGGATGTTTTGCTAGCCAGCAAAAACACTCACACAGGAGCAGCGTCAGCCGTTGGTGCAAGTTAATCAGCCGTGTGTGTCTGACTGT